>NC_042495.1:2796022-2813047 GCF_005508785.2 Acyrthosiphon pisum | reverse complement strand
TTTGAGAGGGCTAAGCCCCCTCAAGCCCCCCCTATAATCTCCGCCTATGAGACTAACACTAACTTGCCAGTTTAGCTACTTACTAAAAACCTTAGGATGATTGAAAATATCCTGGAAAAAAAATGTCTACTAATTTGATATAGTTTTAACGTAAAAGTGTGGTTAATTACCTAACTATACCAAAAATAACAATATAATATAAAAACAAAATCAAACGTTAAACAAAAAACAAAAATTAAAATATTGTCTTAAAATATAAAAATGATAAACGGAAAAAATCAAATAACGTTTGAAAGTACAATAACGATAAACATTGAAATTGTATAACGTTTGAAAGTACAATAACGATATACTTTAAAATTGTATTCAGTAAAAACGATAAATTTGTTTTAAATTTAAGCACTGGTTTAAATAGCTGAACAGATATAAAAATGAATTCTTAACTATGATATTATTCAATGAGTGTTACGATTGTCAAGTGTTAACCCAATTAAAATGTACAAATATAAACCGTATAATATACATTATTATATACTTCGTTATAAAATATTACTAAGCCACGCAATAAATAAAACTGCATTATACGGGCAAGTGGGTTTTCAATAACCTAATCATTATATTTTGGTAATTTGTTTTTACTGTAAGTAAGTACCAGTTCGTTAGATACTCGTTTTATTCCGAGCGGATGTATAATATTATTCTGTCGGTAATAGTTGTTGTTGAATTTTTAGAGAGCTGTCTCGTAAGATTGATAAATTCATTTTTATTGGGCCCTGACGGACAGCTCTCAAATATATACCAATTATTAATTCAGGCGGAAGGTTCATAGATTTACCCGGGAAATGTGTAAAATTCATGTTGTACAATATTATATTCCGATCCATTTCACTATTTTTTTTCGGAATTTATTCAGTAATAGGCGGAGATGAATAATATATTGAACCAACGTTTAATCATTATGTATGTTGTGGTTTTTTTTAAGAATTGTGAATACTTTTTCTTTTTTTTTTTGATACTTATAAATTATAATATTTTGAAGAGGGTGGTACAAAAATAAAAATGTGTGAAATGGGTCTGGAGTGTGGAATATAGATAAAAAAAAAGTTTTTTTATAGCGACAATATATCATATGACAAGTATACTATTGTCGTACTAATTTTATGATAATTTAAAGTGAAGTAATACGGCTTATGATGATTAGTAACTATCATAATTCAAAGAACCTTGTAAATATTTAAATTTAAAGTAAATAGTTTGAATGGGATGTGTTTTGTTCTTAAACAGCCGAAGTTCTATTATAGCCATACTGTAACGTACAATTAGTCTGTGTCTTAAGCTTTGAACCTGTTAAATGATGTATCTTTATTTTTGTTGCTTAATTGTTGATAATTTAAATTTCTTATCTTAGTTTCCAAATGATAATAATCTTAACGTAATGACATTTGTTCGAATAAAAATAACGCTTATACTCGTGTTGGTTGTGTGCCACTGGGTCGGGTGTCAGTTTTTGTAGTGATATTAAATTCGAAAAACAATGATAAATCGTCTCATCCGAAAAGCGATGTTGAGCCAAAGCTGGGTTAACCCGAGCGCTTGCTAGAATTTCTTCATTTATTCGACACTTTTTCTGCTAGGTTTTCTTCACGCTTAGAAAATCGAAAAATGACCTTTTAAAATTACTACTAGTGCCACCGATACTCTTATCTGCGTAGGATTACTTAAAACTTTTGAATCACTCTAATGCACAAACAATTTTAACACGGTATATTTAAGACGAATAGTTATACATTTAAAATAAAATAAAAATGAGTATGTAGGTATTATAAAAAAGGTAAAATAAAACTATATTAAAAACGATTAACCTTATTTATCATCAAACGCTTTTTTTTTATCTAAATAGTTAAATAATATAAGTGCAAAATATAATTATTCAAAAATATTGTATTGTAAATAATGTAAATATTGTAAATGCTGTAATTATCAGAAATAGATTATATATAACTTATTGTCACCCCATTACTACAACTGAAATGTATCATTCATATAAATTATAAACACACCTGAAACATTGTTATGACCGTAACTAAACAAACGAATATCGTCCTTGAACTATTCAAAATCTAATACTAATATCGAATGCCTTAAATATTAAACATTTCAGTCTTCCAACATAATATTAATTGTCTGTGTGATTATAAATAACTTTTAATTTTTACAAATATTGAAGTGACGTGAAAGGTTATTATTTCAACTTTTTCGAAACTTTTGTAACTGCTAGATTTTTATTCAGATCATATCATTTTTCAGTAATCAGTAAAGTGTATTTTCCATTAATCAAAATAGTCGTAATTCAAGCTGTTTTTCAAATGTTATGAGTTTCAGTGTTGAGGATTTGTAATATAAAGTTTCATTGCAAAAAGTTAGTACTCTGAAATGAAATAGCATATTTTAATATAATATCCTAACTAGTAGAAAGTGTAGAACTCTTATTAGTATCTATATGCACTAGTTTAGTTTATTTATGTTTCATTTTAAATAAATACATTTCAAATGCATTTATTTTTCTGAAAATTGTTTTATAGAGAAATAGTTAATTAAGTGGATACCTGGTTATATTATGCTAACTTACATTTGAAAATTAATTTAAAATCCATAATAGTTTTCCAAAATGAATTCTATTAATGCAATTTATAAACTTTTATGCCAAGCTGATAGGGCTTAAGAATAAGTAAATTCACTTTATTTTTATGATTAACTATGCCATCAGTTGTTTTTAATTAGATTTTTTTTCAATAGAAAATAAATATTTAAAACCATACTTTCATTGTTCCATTTAGAACTTTACAATATAGATTATAATCTTTAAGTTATTGAAGGAGTGTTGGTATGGTGGACTGTTGAAGTATATTTTGTTGACATAATTTATTTTACCGATTTTAAAATTATCAATTAGAAAATATACCATGTATATTGCCCCGTTTTTGAATTTTTTTATGGACAATTAACAAATAACATTTGGACTTAATGTATCCGAGTATATTTGAATATATAAAACTAAGCCACCGATTTTATTTAGTGTCTGACGGCATAATATCATGTTAAACAAATACATGTGACACAAATATGAGCTCCCTGAGATTTCTGAATGTTTTAAAAACCCGTTGAATTCGATTTAGGTGTTCTTCAAATAGGAAAAAATTAGTCAAAAAATGCTCGTTAACGTTCGGTTTAATTTGATAGTATGACTACGTTAAAAAAATATAACACACAAAAAACTGTCTACGTGTAAAAAATTTAATAAATTAACCGACCGGTCAGGGAACAGCCCATACCATTGGGTCTAGAAACTTGAAATTTTGCACTACCGATTTTAAGATATTTAGCGATTTTTGGTTCCTCATAATATTATAATGTAAGCAAGTGTCAAGAAGGGAATTTGAGAAATTAAGACCTTAAGGTGAAAATAATTGGGTATCAAAATTAATAATACGATTATCACGCTGGGTGGGTTGTGTGGAACTATAGGTACTTATCCAATCGTCGAGATTTTTTATTCTTTAAATTTATAGAGCACGCACTGCGAGGAGCAGGTCTTAAGCTCAGTGAGCAAAGACAAAAATCTCGTCCCCCAGGTACGGTCGACAACAAAATAAACCCCCCCCAACCGTGAAAAATACAGCCGAATGAGCCCTGTGCGATTTTATACGTTGACTGTTTAAAAAAATTGTTCTGCGGTATACCCGGGACTCGGCCGTGTTTAAAATGTGTGTTGATTACATTTGTCATTAATTTTGCCGGCCTGAGGTAAACCTAAACCGATTTGCTCGCAAAGTTATTATGCCTAAGCCGAAAAACAACTAGCGCCGTATCTAATCCACCGCAGGCAGATTGTCCGTCTCGGGGAAATTCGTCCACAAATTCGAAGTACACATAGCGACCGAAATGCCCGTGAACTTTCCTTTTCCAGGCCAAAGTCGGGTAATAGAAATGGGCAGTGTAATATTATATTGTTTAAGTGTAAAATTATTGTTGATTACCGGTGGGCATGAATGTGTGATGGGCGAATCGAATTGCACGCGGTAAAATATTTTATTGTAACCACAAGGTTATAGTTATTATTATTTTCTCGTATCGCTTTTGTGAAATTTTACCGATTTATTATTTATCTGAATAAATCTAAAATAAAAATCACTGTTTTTAATTTTGCACAGATGTATTATTTATCAAGTGGAAAATATATGGTGAACAATATACTATTGTAATCGTCATGGAGTAGGCATACTGCTACTGCTACTGTGTAGTGCTTTTGGCAAAATATGTGCAATTAAACTAATTAAACTTATATCATATTCATGTTTACGTTAAGTGGTAAAATATTTGGATATTGTACCATTATACCTATTGTACCATTACCTATGGCGTATTATGTATAAAAATAATTTTTTTAGATTTTATAAAGATTTATTTAATAAAGAATTACTTTATGAGAGTATAATATTATTTATTGGTAGATACGTCCTATCGTTCATGCGGTAAACAAAATTGTGAATTTATTCAATTTGATCTCATATAACTTTATTTTCACATGTTTTGGAATTTTCTGCACTATTATTGAGTGCATACTATTGCAATAATGCATTTTATGGGCTTGTTTGTGAATACTAACATCACACTCCTGATCCTATCATCCCATCCTACTTTGATCACATGTTGGATCGACATGTTTTTCTTTTTTATTTCTATAGTCACGGTGTTGAGCTTATATATTTGTTTCTAACGAACCATCCACTTATAAGTTATTTATGTGTACCTGGTTTATGGTTACAACAATCATTAATCAAGCGCTGCTTATAATGAAGTTTGTAGGTATACCTAATATATATATTAAGTATGATATTATCTTAGCGATTTGGCAGGTTTTGCTATCAAAACTAAATGTACATATATATTGTATATATATACGAACTGTTTGATTAATAATTATGACGGCGATGGGGAGGGCGTAGGGCGGGAATGGAGTTTACCGTTTCATTTGTTTCGAAAATTCTTTGTACACCATTTACGAGGATAATGTTGATCAAATAGCGATGTATTAATCTTACGATTATCTGATGTATTGCAGTGAAATGTCACTATATTGGTGGACGAGAAGAAGATAAGACAAATGCGATTTCCCGCTTACTCAAACACGCAGAAAAGATTACTTTATCTCATAGTTCTACCGACGTTAGCCTAGTCATAAAGCCTGAAGAAGAATATATTATTAGAAAATTTAAACTTATATACTTATAGTGAATTCGATATTTGTGTCTAATTTATAATGTTCATTCTGATGAGAGAGTTATTTAGATTCAGAGCAAGAAATCTATTAGTTTACAAGTGTTCTTTTTCTGTGTATGTCATCTGGTTTTGGAAAAGAAAAAAATGTGGATGGTTTCGGGTAGCAAATTCGTAAATTGTATTAGTGCCCACTTTGAAGAAGATAATAAAAAAAACCTTAAGAAAATGGGTATAATATTACTGCACTACACCAGTTTTTGAAAAAATAAATTTTGTTTCTATCTGGTATTTCTGCAGGAACGAAATCGTCGAAATCGCGAAAATTCGCTAATTATTTTTTGTTAAAAATGAATACAATTTTCAATTTCAATACCTAAGATTTGGTCATTTAAAAACAAGCTTTTTCATGATAACATTGGTCAGGGAACTTGAGTTGTTCGTATAGAAATCTAAAAATTTCACAATTAGTCCAATCAACACTTATTTTTATCGATACGGTTTGAGTTAAAATTTTGAAGAAACTAGATATTTAAACGAAAAGTAACGATTATTGTTTGTCTAACAATTATTTTGTTGTAGTCGGAAAAATATCAATCATAGACACTTGAAAGTTTTTGCTTATTCAACTTCTACAATTATTTTCTGTACAAATTGCAACTTTAAAAAATATATTTAGACTGGTTTTCAGCCATATAGATATCTACACCATGACCTAACCTATTCACACCATGGTACTCTGTAATTGTAGACTTATGACTGAAATACTAATAATAACATAACCATTATATTATACGCAATAATACTGTAATAAATGCACTTTTTTTTTTTTTGCAATTTGAAATGATTAATAAAATATAGAGGCATATTATTATATACCTATACGTATGTAATACGACTGTATTCGTAATAATGCATTATTCAACGAATCGTTTACATGTGATATGATTTGAAATATATCTCTGGGACAATATAACGTATTCGGTCGTAGTACGCGCACGTATCGGTCAATATTTGCAGTATTTATTAAATTGGTCGCATAAAATGCATTACATTATAATAATAATATTATATAATATATGATATGGTATACCGAATCAGAATCCAATATATTATTTCCATTGTTTGTTATTTAGTGAACTATGAATAAAATGCACTCGTGTAAAAAACGCGTACACGACCGAACTCCGTACAATATATATTATATAGTCCTGCACACATTGTTATATTATTTTTTAAAACGCTCTGAATATCCAAACGATTGTGGTTTTTTTTTTTAATGATAATCCGACTGGTGCGCGATAATCGATATTCTCTCCGAGTCTACACAATAATAATAATAAAATGAATATGAATGCGAACACGAATAATACGAATAATAACGGCAGATTAATACGTCTTACCTCATTGTTTCGTCCGTACGACGGATTAAATATTTTACTGTCGAGCGATAAAAGTCTTAAGAGTTTTGTGATTTTTTTGACTAAACCGCGTCATACATTGTATTACATTATATTTTATTACAGCAATTATTATCCGTTTAACGATAGCAAATAGTGTTCATAAAATATATTAATAGTTATGTGAGTGTCTTACGCAGCGTGCTGATAATCGTAAACTATTCTCGAACGTTCAAACTTTTAAATTCACTATCGAGTCAACTGTTGCATTACGTTCTAATAATCAATTGTGTATCGTTTGATGATAAGTTTTAGGTTTCTATAATATTATATTACGTTTAGGGCGAGTACACGTGTACAGTGACCCCACAGTTTCAGTGGCGGACGCAGGGGTAGGATTCTCACCCCCCTAAAATGTATTTCTTTTACAAAAACATCTTATTTACCAACATTTAAATACCCAGAGCCGATAAATTATAGATCATTTTTAATAGATATAAAATAAATTATTAAATATGACAAAGAATTCGATAATCATAGTTTCAGTTTTTTTTTTTTTTGGCTAATTTAGAACATTGCTAAATGTATATCATAATCGTCGTATGATGTATCATCGTCCATCGATTATTACCACGTTCATACGACCCAAAGAGGCTCTATATACCAGACATCCAAACCACTGCGGGTTTTTAAGGAGGGGGGTTGGGTACTGACAGTTTTTAAGGAGTTCAATATGTAGGCAATTTTCCATGTGTTTGAATGCGAGTATTGTAAATGTGTGCGTGATAGTAAGTGATCATTACTGGTGACTTTGTATAAAATAAATGGTGGAGCTATCCCATACGTGCACGCACATGTCAATACTTCGGCACTTTACACACTAATTACAAATGTGAATTTTTAGTGAAAACCGAAAATCAGTTACGTATTTCCAATAATAATAATATGGCTTACTGAGTGACATTACAGTCTGAAATACAATGATTTAAGAGAAAAAGTTTATCTTGGCCTGTATAAAATATATGAGTCGATTTTCGATATTTTATATTCAATGTCCAATTTTTAGCTCTAAAACTTGTGATATTTTACTTTTTGAATATGAATTATGGAATTTGGTAATTAAAATATCGAAAATTGACATTTAAACAGGTATAGTTTAACTTATCTCCTACAATATTGATGATAGGGGAGTTATTATACTGTCAAACTGCTCTACAAACCATATTATCGATAATACAAAAATATTCATTTTCATAGCATTTTTCCACACTATTGATACCAGTTAATAATAATATGATAATCCTACTGGAGCGTTGTAATCATGCGTACCGAATTTGATATTCTCCACAAGCCTATATAATAATAATAATAATAATATGAATATGAATATGAATAATAACGTTACCGATTGATATCTTACCTGTTGTTTTTGTCTACACGATTTAATATAATATATATATTTTTGTTATACATCTAAAACAAAACATCGGCGAGAACGGCCATTAGTTTTTTCTTTTATAATAATTACATTTATATTTTTTTAATATATATTCTTAATTATAATATTTAAATTAAATCGAGTAGTAATTCAGATTTTCTCAAAAAAGTTAAAATTTGGTTGGTGGTGTCTACGTTCGGTCCAAGTGCTGCGTCTAAGGTGTTGGGAATGTTGAGTTCTAGTTTGAGTTTGAGTCTAGTTCCTCTGTGGAGGCATTCTGTAAGGATATGGTTGACTGATAGTTCGGTACTGCAGGTGGTTTTTTTCACATTGGTTTTTCATCCTTTGCCACGAAATAATTATATATTTTATTGTCGACCGATTAACCGATACACGTTTTAAGAGTTTTATTATTTTTGACTAAACGGTTATATTATTATAGGTATTATATTTATTCCGTTAGTTCATCTTAATAATAATAACTATTTTCGTACTTTAAAATTTAGTTGTCAACCGTTGCATTACATAATCAATTGAATTTTTATTGTTTAAGGACAAGTTTTAGGTTTCCACAATATAATAATAATATTATAAACGTGTAGACAGTTGTAGTTCTATATTATGCATGTTGCCTATATTATTTTTAAAGCGCGTTGAACATTCAAACGATTTTGGTTTTTAATGATAATCCGACTGGGTGCGCTGTATAGAAAACGCACTTCGAAGTTGATATTCTCCAAGTCTATAATATTATAATGATATGAATAATAATTAATAACCGCAGGTGCCGATTATTAATACGTCCTTATATTGTTTTTGACTATTCGATCGTAAATTCAGAGAGTATAGCTACGATGGATTGTAATATTATAGTTTAATGTCGAGCGATTGAACGAAAAAAGTTTTAAAAGCTTTGTGTTTTTTGACTAAACGGGTCGTACAGTTATATAGATATATATTTTATCCCTTTCGTTATCTGTTTAACAATAATAAATAACATCAATTAATATCAATAGTTGTGAGTGTCTTACAGGTGCTGATTATCGCTAAGTATATTATTCCGTTCAAACTTTTAAATTTATTACCGAGTTGTCAACTATGTTGCGCATTTCATAATCAATTGATTTTTTATTGTTTAATAATAAGGTTTCCATACATTATTATTACGTATAGATTACCTAACAGTCGAGTTACGTATCCACCTGTTGTCATGGCAACCGCAATGCCATTTTCGATTTTAACATTTGGCGACGATTTCTTTATGGTGAGTATCATAATAAATTATTATTCTGCTTAATGTCTTCATGTTTATTTTACAATGACGTTAAATTAATCAAATCTTTTTCACATATTATTATCTACAACGTTCTAATAAAACAGCTACCTGTACACAATTCAAAAGTGACTTGAAATTATATTACGTAGGTACATAATATTATAATAAGTAATAAAATTGAAATGTAATATTTTAAAATACAATATCTATAACTCTAGCAGTTGAATTAACTAAAACAATTAATTCTTCATAATACTATTTATGCAATTCGTTTTAATGCAATTATAAATCACGTCAGACATAAATCAGACACTTAAATATTCAGTTCAAATATACGGAGTGTAAGATCGAAACGTTTGACAGAAACAACAGACAAATTTAATTAATTACATATATGTAATAACTTTTTTCTGATCGGGTTTTAAAATATATTATTATCTAAATAATATATTATTATTTACGTTTATGTAAAAACAAGAAAATATCACTCACATCAAAAGTTTTTACACAGTACAGTTAGCTGTTACATTTTGTCAGTCATTTCTGTTACACTTTTCATGTTTTGTGACATAATTTTCACGCAGGTACATTTAATGTTTTTAAACAATGTCGGTACCTACCGCCCAATTATATTATATGATGTATAACAGGTCGCGATATTTTTACACGCAAGTGTCATTATTTTCAATTTTTATTGTTATCATAATGAATAATTTACTTATTCGTTTTATCAGTTAAATACTTTAACGACACCAATCATGGTCGATCACGTCACGTACAAATGTTTCGCATCCGATAACAGTGCTCAGGTTAAACGGACTTCATCTGTTTCCACGGAAACCAAGTGATGAATCAAAACCAGACGGTTACCCTCGATTTAGCCTCGAATAAAGTTTTAATATTTGTCAACAGGACATCCTACAATTATACGGTGCAGTTGTACAAAGTTTAGATGGACGGTTTTATTCCTATATCGATGCGTATATAGGTACCGGTGAATAAGGCTCACTATATTATGTATTAATGCATTTTAAGAGGGCGTTTTATAAAGACAATTTGTAAATGTAATTTTTTTTTCAAAAACCAAAATTATACGTAAAACGAGTGCATGACGAGACCCATAGTCTAAAATGAATGTCCATACTTCTCGTTTTCGTATCGTTAATATTGTCTCGTGTGTCTTTTGGTATGATAATATAGTAGAGCGTTAATGAGCATTAATGAGAATGCGCAGTGGTCGTTTATTATATTATAATATTATAGGTGACATTTCGTTACTTTTGCAACTGCTTCAATATAGCGTTGGGAAAACAAATTAAAAACCCCACGATTGACTGATTATTAAAACTTGCCGGGAACGTATACAAATGTGGTTTGATAAATAGTACAATAATATTTTAGATTCTTAGCGCAGTGAGGAATATCTAGTGGATTTACAATGGTGTTTTTTACTTATTTTTTTTCCTGTATACAAAATTTCTACCACAAGGAGTGGTTCGACTTCAGCATATAGTACTTTATCTTTTAGCAAATTGGATCGAGTTGGTACTTTAAAGAGGTTATTTTTCGATTTTTTCAATAGTTATTGAAAAAAACACCGACAAATTACGGAAAACCTCTAAAAACAGGGTTTTAATTTCTAACGATTTGTTTATAACCATAGAAACGAATAAAAAATAATAAAATTATAGTAATATTATAATATTAATTCAACTTAAAGGCTATAATAAATGATAATAATATAAAATATCGAGACTGATAAACCGTCTCCGCTCAGAATCGTTTTTCATATACTATGATATTATATCATTGAATTCAAGTTTGATACAATCCATTATACATTGACCCACTTGTAACTTACCAGTGCGGATCCCAGGGCTTAATCGGGGGGGGGGGCATGGGGGAGGGGAGTACAAAAAGTTCCACAATTGGCCAAACACATTGTAAAACAAAGGAAAACTTAGGTGATTGGGGGGGGGGGGGGAATGCTCCCTTTGCCCTCTTCCTGGATCCACTACTGTAACGTACTGTACAGCAGAGTGACATCCACTTACCCGCATCTTAAATGTTATGTTATAAACCTAGCAAAATACGAATAGAACCAACCAAAATTATTCACGGCGAACGATCGAATTTTCAACCGTGGATTATGGTTATTTTCACTAACCGTGGTTTTCTTCGTACCAAGTCAAATCTTCGATTAATTTTACGTCCGTTAATATCTATAGGCACGCCATATTTAACCACCTTTGGGTACGGACTAATTCCTCGAGTTTAAATCTAATAAAACTCATGCCTATATCGATTTCAATAGGTATACGGTATACCTATGCATTATACTCTTATAAACGCGGTCAATCGATGCAGAAGTTTTGCAGACCGACACTATGCGTGTAGTCGGTGCTTACTCTCGAAACGAAACTTATCAGATATTTTATAATTTATTATACATGCGTACCAATTTAAATTTATCAACCTAGCTGCAGCGAGTTACGGCGAAGAAGCCTCTCGCGAGCTATTAAATATGCATCCGACGATAAATCTTAGTCGACGTGTCGTTTCTTGGGGCTCTTTGGGGTTTTTCAGCACAGTCTGTCGCCGAGTCGACTTCACCGCGAAATCATAATCATAGTAATTGAACGGGCAATTTCGTATAATGTTATCATCATCAATAATATAATATCAAAGCTTACCGGTGGCGGCTGAACGTCTGTCGCGAGTCCTTCCCTCATTGTTTCCCATAATAACCGCTGTGATCCACCGCCGCGTGATGTGTTTTGATTGATGACGTTTATAATACGTTATTAATTATTACAAGCCCTCGTATCTTGATTATACGCACTTGATCTCTGCACAGTTCTCGGTCCGGTGGGAACATCGTTAAAATTAAATTCGAATAATTATGATACCACTGTGTACGCAGGTATAGGAGTGGTGTATTTACGTGGGAAGGGGGTGAGGGTGATCTGGGTGTTATGCGTCACCCACCCACTCCAAGAGCCATTTTAATTTAATTTTTACGTTTTCGTTTTACATGTTCAGTGATTTAAGATACGAAGCTCGTCCCACCATGATTTATATAATCATAAATATAAGAGATGGATTTATTTTAATTTTTTCCAATTCAGAATAGGTCAAATGTTTTGGCAATACTATAAGAATTCATTGGCCATTGCAATATCCACGTGGATGCAAAAAAAGTGTTGAATGAAATTGCCCGAAAATCCCAAAGAATGGATATTATTTTATACATTTTGAAATTTTAAAACTTAAAATGATTAACTGTAAGACAAGTCGTAACAAAGTCATAATCGAAAACCGTTTTTGGTATAAACATACTAGCATGACGCGCACCTTGCATAAATGAAATATAACGAGTCTTTACTCGTTAGGTTACTTTAACCAGGGGCCAGGGGAAGACTGCTGACTGTTCAGTGGCGAATTTTTTTTATGATTTCATCTCCCAGACGGAAATCGTAAATACGCCACTGGACTAGGTGGCTAGACAGACTACGGAGAGTAAAAACGAAATGCGTGCATACGATGTGTCACATTATACGATGGATTCGTGGTCAAATGAATACCGAGAATTCGTATATCATTATAAATTTAAATTTAAAAAAAAGTTTTATAGTTTGCGCCTTTACGTCAATGGCAATCGTTTAGATATGTCGTCACGGTGCTTCAGATTATAAATGAGGCGAAAGACCTATCTCATGGTGTACGCATTATATACCATGCGATAGGTCTTACTATATAATAATATAATAATATGCTATATAGTATTAACCACTACTTTTTTTTTATACGAAAGTCATTCAGAATGTTCGTGTCAGGTATTTTAATTATTGTAGAAAATTGGAAACAGACTCTGTGAGAATGTCAAAATTAGAAAATTCTCCCTATAATAAGTAGTATAAATAGAACTCTGAAAAAAAATAAACTGTGACATTTCTGTTCAGTCCTAAATTATATACAATATAATTATATTAATTGCTCGGTTATTAATAAATATACTTAGACTAGTTACTTTTATACAATTATTTATAAACCATGTTATATTCGATGTAACAATCTCTATTCATAAATAATCTTTTTTTACGAGCACATAAACAATAATATGCATAATATATGTTAAAAACGTCGTATGCACTATAAACTCTAATGATATATTATTATGTTATAATATATGATAAACTGATCAGCGCTCAAAATCAAATGACGTGACGACTGATAACTTTATCATCGGGTTTTACAGTAGATAACTGAAACGATCCTATTTGCAATTCGTCCAATAATTTACGCCAGATAAACTGGCACCTTGTTCTGTTTTTATATTATCGTCTAGCATAGTTCTGTATGTAATGTTTTCAGATTAATATTAATACTATTTAATATCTGTCGCTTAAAAATGTGTACATTCTTACGTGAATAATGGTATGTACAATAATAATATTATGAGAGTAATGTTGACTGATAATAATATTATTGCACGAGAAAGGAGTCATTCATTCGGGACATTTTCAACAGTGGCGGTGGTTGGGGAGGATGTTAATATAACAGTTAAAATAATAAAGCTTTAAAAATAAGAAATGTGATTTAATTTCCCGACGTCGTACAAACTATTTTGACAGAAATTATTTAAATTTAGGCGTTTCTCCGAGTCAAACGTAGGTATAGACTCTGTTATTACAGGACAATGCTTGTTTAGGTTAAATTCGTTTTAATCATCCCAACTGTGTTCGCCATTGTTAAAATATTTCCAACTATTGAAAACTTGATTAGAAATCGATAGGTTATATAATATTATATAGGTTGGTAATAGAATAATTTTTTTTCACTGAAATCGTCGAAATACAATACCTATACGCACATTGGTGATCAAAGCTGAAATTTACGATTTCGAACCAGTAAAACAAAAAACACGTTACTGCATAGGCTGAAGTGTAACGTATACGCATAAATTGAAATATTAGAAGTCCAATTGTTCGACGCTTTATAATGTTATTTTCAGTATGACATTGAACACAGTAACCTCACCCGTAATGGCATCCTACGGACATAAAACAAATTGAAACTACAGCTCACACTCATTATAATAATATTTTATACACCGAAATTAAATCATGACGGTTTAATATTAAACAAAACCGAATTAAACATCATATTTGTTACATACTATACATACCTACGCGAGTAGGTGGTTTAAGTACCGAACGTATGCTAAAAAATAAACGGCGGCAGGTGGTATAGCTTAAATATTAAACAAAAAAGTTGTTCAAATTTGAGAAGAGTCAAGAGTATGATGTTAAAACCGTGTATTAATTTGCATTTTTATCTTATTCGTGAAGTATGTGTTTATATAACCCTGCGCTAATTTATTCCAGTTACATAATTAATTATAAAAAAATATATAGGTACGTTATAATATAATCAATGTATTATATATACACGAAAGGATATTGGACCTTTAGAAAATAGGATTATGTTAAATTGGTTATTTCCTTGTAGGGCATAAAGAATAATTCAGAAAAAAAAAATCCAAACAATACAATTGTAATTAAAACTTTTCTCGTAATACCTAATGAAAACTTTAGAATTCAAGTTAATTATGAATTAAATTATTACACCAGCCATAATAATTATACCATGCAACCTGGATAAAAAAAGTCTATCGATGAGCTAAAATATAACAACCACTCTTTGTGTAGATTGACTTTAATTGAATTGTATTAAAATATTTTTAAAAAACAGAATAATCGTATTAAAAGAAAACATTGAATTTGAAAATTAAAAAGTTGGTGAGATAGATATATTAAAAATGTAGCGGGGGGGGGGGAGGGGGCGGATTTAGAAAGTTGCTCTGCTGTACAAGTGGATTCGAGTGTACCTCGTCGTAGAGCATGTCCAACTATTCGAGTGAAAAATGTATGTGTTAAATTTGAATTCAATGAACTATTTTTCATTTAATTAATGAATTGTTTCAACATACAAAATGTTTTTACTAAGTAGAATTCAATGATAAATCATTGCATAATATGGAAAACTACTTTGAGCGAAGATAGACTGTTTGACCTACTACATGTACATTATCGTATAGTGTATAATGTATATACTATAATGGTCGAAGATATTAATTATTATAGGAATTTGTTGTACTATAAGTAATACCGTATAGGTAACTAGGCAATGTATAAAATTAATCTAAATATTTTAATAATGTCAACGCTCATAGGAAAATAAAATAATATACGTTTACATATTTTAAAGTCCCTGATAATTTATTTAAAAATAAATGTTTTAGTATAATAGCAATATTAATGGAGTGAAATATTTTCGGTGATTCCACAGAAAAATGATAAAATTCGGTAATACGTAGTGTTGAGTTTTCTGGGCTGATGTGTGTTACATATTACCAGAAGTGCAATAATAGCTATTTGTACACATTTTACTCGATGTAGTGGACTGTATTTTTATTTTATAATTTAAAGTTGTTTATTTACAATAAAAATTACCAAAATTAACACGGATACATACTTTGGGTGCACGTATGTGTGCACACACGGAATACGACTGATTACTTATATAATTTTCCAGAACAAAACAAAAAGGTATCGTCCGATAAGCGGCTATCATAATAATACACGGTATAACAATAATAATAATAAACTTGATTACAATATAACGAAAAATAATTAATAATAATCATAACTGGATTTATAGATAATAAATTACACACGTTCAGAATTTACTGAACATGGTGCCGGGCCTGAAGGAGTGAGGACTTCAGGAGAAGAAGAAATTGGGAGTGGGCATAATTTTGTAAGGGATCGTTTGAGAAGTGAGTTTGAGGTTTGAATTGTGGCTACACGAACCACTCCATCGTTGCCTGGATGCAAGGTTTTTATAATACCCATTTTCCAGCTTAGTGGTGGATTATTGTTGTCCATCATTAATATGATGTCTCCCGGCTTTGGATTGGAGGTATGGCTATTCCATTTTTGCCTGGTTTGGAGTGAATGTAAGTATTGTTGTGACCATGTTTTCCAGAAATGAGACATCATCAATTGCAAATGTTCCCAACGATTTTTTGGCTGGTGTATCAGTGGGTTTGGTCCGTAATTAGTTTCTGGTGGAGCTGTGATAGGTGCACCGATGAGAAAATGACCAGGTGTTAGGATTAATGGAGTACTTTCATCAGAAGAGATAGACGTTAGGGGTCTGGAGTTTAGACATGCTTCAACCCGTGCGAACAATGATTGCAGCTCTTCAAACGTTAATACAGTTACTCCAATAACGCGTTTGATTAATGTCTTGGCCGATTTAATTGAGGCTTCCCAAATCCCTCCAAAATGTGGGCTGACTGGAGGTATAAATTTCCACGTTACAATGTGATTGATTTCATTTTGAAATGTTGGTGTCTGTGTGAATTTGATCATTTCGTTATGCGCGCCGACAAAATTTCTACCGTTGTCACTATAGATTTCTGTGGGGCACCCTCTGCGACTAGAAAAACGGTTGAACGCAGCTAGAAAAGCTGCTGTCGTTAAATCAGTGACCATTTCTAGATGCACTGCCTTTGTGGCAAACATATAAATAACGCTAGGTATACTTTACAGTTGGATTTTGCGTCT
>NC_042495.1:2780573-2795972 GCF_005508785.2 Acyrthosiphon pisum | reverse complement strand
CAAGGTTTTTATAATACCCATTTTCCAGCTTAGTGGTGGATTATTGTTGTCCATCATTAATATGATGTCTCCCGGCTTTGGATTGGAGGTATGGCTATTCCATTTTTGCCTGGTTTGGAGTGAATGTAAGTATTGTTGTGACCATGTTTTCCAGAAATGAGACATCATCAATTGCAAATGTTCCCAACGATTTTTTGGCTGGTGTATCAGTGGGTTTGGTCCGTAATTAGTTTCTGGTGGAGCTGTGATAGGTGCACCGATGAGAAAATGACCAGGTGTTAGGATTAATGGAGTACTTTCATCAGAAGAGATAGACGTTAGGGGTCTGGAGTTTAGACATGCTTCAACCCGTGCGAACAATGATTGCAGTTCTTCAAACGTTAATACAGTTACTCCAATCACGCGTTTGATTAATGTCTTGGCCGATTTGATTGAGGCTTCCCAAATCCCTCCAAAATGTGGGCTGACTGGAGGTATAAATTTCCACGTTACAATGTGATTGATTTCATTTTGAAATGTTGGTGTCTCTGTGAATTTGATCATTTCGTTATGCGCGCCGACAAAATTTCTACCGTTGTCACTATAGATTTCTGTGGGGCACCCTCTGCGACTAGAAAAACGGTTGAACGCAGCTAGAAAAGCTGCTGTCGTTATGTCAGTGACCATTTCTAGATGCACTGCCTTTGTGGCAAAACATATAAATAACGCTAGATATACTTTACAAGGTTGGATTTTGCGTCTCAATTGTTCTTTTGCAAAGTATGGTCCGGCAAAATCTATACCAACAATTGTGAATGGACGTGATGGTGTTATACGTTGTGCTGGCAAGTTTCCCATGTATGGTGTATATGGTCGTGGATTAACTTTTGCACACTTTATGCACTTTCGGTATGTTTGTTTTGCGATCGTCAATCCATTGATTGGCCAGTAAGTTAACCGTATAACTGTTAGTGTAGTTTGAGCACCACTGTGAAGCAACACTTTGTGATGATATTCAAATATGAGCTTGCTTACATGGTGTTTTGGTAAAATTATTGGATGTCTTTGATTATACGATAGAAGTGAATTTTCTAACCACCCTTTTACTCGAAGAAGACCATCGTTATCGAGGAAGGGATCGAGATGCCTTAGTGTACTTGTTTTCTTCACTTGGTGACCATTTTGTACGTCTTTAATTTCATTACCATATTGTTCTCTTTGTACAAATTTAAGAATAGCCTTGGACGCATATTGGTATTCAGCTATCGTAATATATTTAGATTTAGAGAGTTTAGTTTTGAAACGGAGACAAAATGCTGCAATTCTTATTAACTTCTCAAAGGAGGAATACTTGCGTATCCATGACTGTTCTACTGGATGCTGTTGCGTAACTAATACAGTAGGTGTTTGGTTCATGTCTCGTTTTGTCGGCCATTGACCTGGTTCTCGTGAAAGCCATTCTGGTCCATGCCACCATAAATTTGATTCAATCAATTGACTAGGAAAGGCCCCACGTGAAATTAAATCTGCTGGATTTTGTCGTGTATTAATATGATACCAGTTAGCTTGCTTTGTTAACTGTTGAATTTCTGTGATTCTGTTTGCTATATATGTTTCCTGTTGAGTAGGTGGTATTGCGATCCAACTAAGTGCTACTGTAGAGTCACTCCAAAAATGACAATGTTCTGGTGGAATTGCCAAATTTGTTCGGATTCGATTAGCAAGGCGTGCGAGCACTAACATACCACATAGCTCTAATCTTGGAATAGATATGGTTTTCAATGGAGACACCCGAGCCTTTGAACATAATAATTTTATTTCAATCTTGCCATCATGCATTCGGTGTCGGATATATAGACATGCACCATAACCATTTTTGGATGCGTCACAAAATGCATGTATCTCAGCAATGGAACAATTGAACTGGGTATTTACGTTTAGTATGTACCGAGGAGTTGATATGGTTTCTAGCTGACTCAATTGCTTGATATAACTATTCCACTGTGATTCAAGGTCTTCTGGTATCGGTTCATCCCAAGAAAGTTTTAAGGCCCACAAACTCTGCATAATGCTTTTTGCTTTTAAGACTACTGGTCCTAAAAGTCCAAGTGGGTCGTACAATTTCGCAATTTGTGATAATACGGTTCTTTTAGTTGTCGTTTTCGGGGTTTCAATATTTACCTTATATAGCAACTGATCAAGCTTAGCATCCCACTGTACACCAAGAGTTTTGATTATATTATCATTTATAATTGGTTTATTTGTATTGAGCTGACCAGATGGTGAGAGGCCCTGCAAAATTGACGGATGATTTGAACACCATTTATTCAATTGAAATCCTCCTCTACCCAAGACAGCTATTAATCGATCTCTCGTAGCTAGTAACTCTTCATGTGAATTTCCACCCGTGAGCAAATCGTCGACGTAAAAGTCATTTAATAAAACTTGCACCACGTCTGGCATATCTTTACCTTCGTCTTTGGCTAGACTTCGAAGTGCTTTGATTGCTAGGTATGGTGCTGATGCTGTACCATAAGTTACTGTGGTTAATCTATATTCTTCCAGTTCATCTTTGGACGATTTTCTCCACAGTATCCTTTGCATGTCCTGATCATCTTTGTGAATTTTGATCATGCGATACATTTTGGTAATATCTGCTGATAAAACATATTTGAATGTCCGGAAACGAATTATTAAGTCAAACAAATCCTTTTGTAACGTCGGACCTACCATTAATAAATCGTTTAGCGATAATGATGATGTTGTCTTAGCAGAACCATCAAATACAACTCTTAATTTTGTGGTTTGACTAGACTCTTGTGTGATATGATGATGTGGTAAGAAAAATGATTTTGAGTCGAGTTCGAGCTTTGGCACTTTCTCCATGTGGCCCATGTCATAGTATTCTTGGATAAACTTTTGATATTGGACGTTGATGTTAGGTTGTCGCTCACGTTTCTTTTCATTGGAAAGAAAACGTTGAGTAGCCATCGCTCTAGACTGACCGAGTTTTCTGACATCATCACGAAATGGTAATCGCACAATGTATTTTCCATCTATATCACGTAATGTAGTTTTTTCGAAAAAGTCTTCACATTGTTGTTCCTCGATGCTGTTTTTCCTTACAGCTGGCGTGATCATGCCCTCTTCAGTTTGCCAAAACTGTGTAATTTGTTGATGCAGTTGGTCAATTGAGTGACATGCTATTGCCCTGGGTTGGAATTCAGTAGGTACATTCCCACCTCCTGCAATTATCTAACCAAGACTTGTTGATTGTGCCACCAAACCGTTTGGTAGCTTCAAACGTTGATTGGATAATATATCATAAAATACATTTGCTCCAATTAATAAGTCAATTGGACCAGGTTTGTCAAACGATGGATCAGCTAGGGTAACATGACGCGGCAAAGTGGACTTTACATTTGGATTCAATGGTGATGTTGGTAATTGAGCAGTTATTGATGGTAGGACTAAACATTGGATGTTAATAGTGTAAGAACTATTTTTCGATGTCATTTGTACATTGGTGATGTTTGAAATATTGATTTGTGCACAATTTATGCCTTGTACACCAGTTTTTGTTTTGTATTGCACTAGTTTATATTTCTCGCATAGTGACCTTGTTATTAAGCATGACTGTGAGCCTGAATCTAGGAGCACTCTAGCTTGAAATCTCTGTGTTGGACCTTGTAACTCCAAAAGTGCTGTCGCTAGTACCACTCCGTGATCATGGTTTCTTGATGTAGCTACAATAGAGTTTACATTTGATTTAGAGGTACTTTGCTTTTCATTCTCGTCAAAATGTAGTAACGTATTGTGTAATTTTTGACATGTTTTACATTTTGATGACTTGCAGTTACTCGTTTTATGCGATGATTTTAAGCAATTTATACATAAGTGTAATTGTTTTGCTTTTTCAAAACGCTCAGGGGGAGTTAAGTTTAGAAATTGTTCGCAATTGAACGTCATGTGTGCCTCCGCGCACACGTCGCATTTTACTGATGCAGTGGATGTGACGGCTGCAACAGTTGAAGTTTTGTGAGCATATCTATTTTGAGATTGAGTGCTCAGCTTCTGCGTTGGCTTCTCTATGCGCTCCAGGAAGTTGCATTGATTTTTCATAAATATCTTAATTTCTTCCAACAGTGCGGGTTCTTTTGTGGTTTTTCTTGATGATTCCCATGCCTTTCTCGTTTCTTCGTCAAATTTCCTTACGATGATGTTGACTAAGATATAGTCCCAGGTATGTACTTCTATTCCAAGTTTTTCTAGTGACCTTAAATGGCCTTCTAGTGTTTCATAGAGTGTTCTCAAACCTCGGTGAGATTCCACTTGTAATGGTCTGTAATCAATAATGCCACTAATATGTAGATCTATGATGAATTGTTTGTTTTCGTAACGTTCTTGCACGAGACTCCATGCGATCGTGTAATTCAATGCGGATATTGTAATTGATTCAATGACATTACTTGCTGTGTCTTCAAGGGCGCCTTTTAAGCAATGGAATTTTTGAATTGGTGAGAAGTTTTTGTTTTCATGTACTAGAGCTTCAAATGTTTTTTTAAAGTTCAACCATTTTGTCGGATCACCGTTTAATTTTGGAAGTGGCACTGGTGCCATGAATGTGCGTGGGATGGATTTATGCTCATCATCCTGTGGTGTTGAGATGGTCTCTGATTCTATGTATGCTTTTATATTGCCTACTAGTCTATAATAATTATTCTCAAAACTTTCCCGTTCATTGAATTGATTTTCCGATGGATCTAGCAATTCAATTTCCTCTTGTGTTTCCATAAATTACTGCCATAAATTTTCATACTTGCTCAGACGTACTTGCAATTGCTGCATATCTTGCACATTGTCAAAACTGTCGAAATATTTTTGTAGTTTGGTGGTCATACCTTTATATACACCACGTCAACCAATTAATTTTGCGAATTTTTGTTTCATTTCCTCGTCCATGTTGATTCCTTGTTGTTATAATTTTATGAACAGGGAATTATGGAAAAGACCCGACAACGAAATGTTTGCTTAACTTAACTAATACTTTAATTTAATGACTACTTATTATGTTAATTTATTAACTTAAATTAATGTTACCGGGTAAAATGCTTTCAGTGCAATTGATTTTATCCACGCGACCTACACCGAGATCTGTATTTATATGATTTATGACAATAAAAAAAAAACATGTGATCTCGCGTGTATGCGATGCACCTACTTGCATTACCTTGCTGATGAGGTGATTGCTGCCATGTCCAATAAAGTTGCGCCTTTAAATGATTTTGACTGTTACCTCACTGAGCTGCTGTCTACTGGGTTGCCTCTTCTACGCCGTTGACGGAGACGATATCCTTGACTGCACTGCTGTATACCTGGTTGCCTCTTCTACGCCGTGCTGAATCTCGTACTTGAGTTATCACGCCGTTGACGGAGACGATAATAATATACTCTACTGCGCTCTCAAGGTCACCCACTTCGTATGCTATGTGGTGTGTGTGGTTATTTCCATTGAGCACTATAATTTATATATATTTAATAGAATTAACTGTATTTTCAACCAAATACCTGAACAATAACTGATGGATACTGATTGAATTTGACTTGACGTCTTGGTACGTATCCGGCTCGAATGGACCAAATGTTGAGTTTTCTGGGCTGATGTGTGTTACATATTACCAGAAGTGCAATAATAGATATTTGTACACATTTTACTCGATGTAGTGGACTGTATTTTTATTTTACAATTTAAAGTTGTTTATTTACAATAAAAATTACCAAAATTAACACGGATACATACTTTGGGTGCACGTATGTGTGCACACACGGAATACGACTGATTACTTATATAATTTTCCAGAACAAAACAAAAAGGTATCGTCCGATAAGCGGCTATCATAATAATACACGGTATAACAATAATAATAATAAACTTGATTACAATATAACGAAAAATAATTAATAATAATCATAACTGGATTTATAGATAATAAATTACACACGTTCAGAATTTACTGAACATGGTGCCGGGCCTGAAGGAGTGAGGACTTCAGGAGAAGAAGAAATTGGGAGTGGGCATAATTTTGTAAGGGATCGTTTGAGAAGTGAGTTTGAGGTTTGAATTGTGGCTACACGAACCACTCCATCGTTGCCTGGATGCAAGGTTTTTATAATACCCATTTTCCAGCTTAGTGGTGGATTATTGTTGTCCATCATTAATATGATGTCTCCCGGCTTTGGATTGGAGGTATGGCTATTCCATTTTTGCCTGGTTTGGAGTGAATGTAAGTATTGTTGTGACCATGTTTTCCAGAAATGAGACATCATCAATTGCAAATGTTCCCAACGATTTTTTGGCTGGTGTATCAGTGGGTTTGGTCCGTAATTAGTTTCTGGTGGAGCTGTGATAGGTGCACCGATGAGAAAATGACCAGGTGTTAGGATTAATGGAGTACTTTCATCAGAAGAGATAGACGTTAGGGGTCTGGAGTTTAGACATGCTTCAACCCGTGCGAACAATGATTGCAGCTCTTCAAACGTTAATACAGTTACTCCAATAACGCGTTTGATTAATGTCTTGGCCGATTTAATTGAGGCTTCCCAAATCCCTCCAAAATGTGGGCTGACTGGAGGTATAAATTTCCACGTTACAATGTGATTGATTTCATTTTGAAATGTTGGTGTCTGTGTGAATTTGATCATTTCGTTATGCGCGCCGACAAAATTTCTACCGTTGTCACTATAGATTTCTGTGGGGCACCCTCTGCGACTAGAAAAACGGTTGAACGCAGCTAGAAAAGCTGCTGTCGTTAAATCAGTGACCATTTCTAGATGCACTGCCTTTGTGGCAAAACATATAAATAACGCTAGGTATACTTTACAAGGTTGGATTTTGCGTCTCAATTGTTCCTTTGCAAAGTATGGTCCGGCGAAATCTATACCAACAATTGTGAATGGACGTGATGGTGTTATACGTTGTGCTGGCAAGTTTCCCATGTATGGTGTATATGGTCGTGGATTAACTTTTGCACACTTTATGCACTTTCGGTATGTTTGTTTTGCGATCGTCAATCCATTGATTGGCCAGTAAGTTAACCGTATAACTGTTAGTGTAGTTTGAGCACCACTGTGAAGCAACACTTTGTGATGATATTCAAATATGAGCTTGCTTACATGGTGTTTTGGTAAAATTATTGGATGTCTTTGATTATACGATAGAAGTGAATTTTCTAACCGCCCTTTTACTCGCAGAAGACCATCGTTATCGAGGAAGGGATCGAGATGCCTTAGTGTACTTGTTTTCTTCACTTGGTGACCATTTTGTACGTCTTTAATTTCATTACCATATTGTTCTCTTTGTACAAATTTAAGAATAGCCTTGGACGCATATTGGTATTCAGCTATCGTAATATATTTAGATTTAGAGAGTTTAGTTTTGAAACGGAGACAAAATGCTGCAATTCTTATTAACTTCTCAAAGGAGGAATACTTGTGTAGCCATGACTGTTCTACTGGATGCTGTTGCGTAACTAATACAGTAGGTGTTTGGTTCATGTCTCGTTTTGTCGGCCATTGACCTGGTTCTCGTGAAAGCCATTCTGGTCCATGCCACCATAAATTTGATTCAATCAATTGACTAGGAAAGGCCCCACGTGAAATTAAATCTGCTGGATTTTGTCGTGTATTAATATGATACCAGTTAGCTTGCTTTGTTAACTGTTGAATTTCTGTGATTCTGTTTGCTATATATGTTTCCTGTTGAGTAGGTGGTATTGCGATCCAACTAAGTGCTACTGTAGAGTCACTCCAAAAATGACAATGTTCTGGTGGAATTGCCAAATTTGTTCGGATTCGATTAGCAAGGCGTGCGAGCACTAACATACCACATAGCTCTAATCTTGGAATAGATATGGTTTTCAATGGAGACACCCGAGCCTTTGAACATAATAATTTTATTTCAATCTTGCCATCATGCATTCGGTGTCGGATATATAGACATGCACCATAACCATTTTTGGATGCGTCACAAAATGCATGTATCTCAGCAATGGAACAATTGAACTGGGTATTTACGTTTAGTATGTACCGAGGAGTTGATATGGTTTCTAGCTGACTCAATTGCTTGATATAACTATTCCACTGTGATTCAAGGTCTTCTGGTATCGGTTCATCCCAAGAAAGTTTTAAGGCCCACAAACTCTGCATAATGCTTTTTGCTTTTAAGACTACTGGTCCTAAAAGTCCAAGTGGGTCGTACAATTTCGCAATTTGTGATAATACGGTTCTTTTAGTTGTCTTTTTCGGGGTTTCAATATTTACCTTATATAGCAACTGATCAAGCTTAGCATCCCACTGTACACCAAGAGTTTTGATTATATTATCATTTATAATTGGTTTATTTGTATTGAGCTGACCAGATGGTGAGAGGCCCTGCAAAATTGACGGATGATTTGAACACCATTTATTCAATTGAAATCCTCCTCTACCCAAGACAGCTATTAATCGATCTCTCGTAGCTAGTAACTCTTCATGTGAATTTCCACCAGTGAGCAAATCGTCGACGTAAAAGTCATTTAATAAAACTTGCACCACGTCTGGCATATCTTTACCTTCGTCTTTGGCTAGACTTCGAAGTGCTTTGATTGCTAGGTATGGTGCTGATGCTGTACCATAAGTTACTGTGGTTAATCTATATTCTTCCAGTTCATCTTTGGACGATTTTCTCCACAGTATCCTTTGCATGTCCTGATCATCTTTGTGAATTTTGATCATGCGATACATTTTGGTAATATCTGCTGATAAAACATATTTGAATGTCCGGAAACGAATTATTAAGTCAAACAAATCCTTTTGTAACGTCGGACCTACCATTAATAAATCGTTTAGCGATAATGATGATGTTGTCTTAGCAGAACCATCAAATACAACTCTTAATTTTGTGGTTTGACTAGACTCTTGTGTGATATGATGATGTGGTAAGAAAAATGATTTTGAGTCGAGTTCGAGCTTTGGCACTTTCTCCATGTGGCCCATGTCATAGTATTCTTGGATAAACTTTTGATATTGGACGTTGATGTTAGGTTGTCGCTCACGTTTTTTTTCATTGGAAAGAAAACGTTGAGTAGCCATCGCTCTAGACTGACCGAGTTTTCTGACATCATCACGAAATGGTAATCGCACAATGTATTTTCCATCTATATCACGTAATGTAGTTTTTTCGAAAAAGTCTTCACA
Organism: Acyrthosiphon pisum; assembly: GCF_005508785.2. NCBI lineage: Eukaryota > Metazoa > Arthropoda > Insecta > Hemiptera > Aphididae > Acyrthosiphon > Acyrthosiphon pisum. The sequence goes on along the minus strand of NC_042495.1, from coordinate 2,786,759 downwards.
TTGTTGTTCCTCGATGCTGTTTTTCCTTACAGCTGGCGTGATCATGCCCTCTTCAGTTTGCCAAAACTGTGTAATTTGTTGATGCAGTTGGTCAATTGAGTGACATGCTATTGCCCTGGGTTGGAATTCAGTAGGTACATTCCCACCTCCTGCAATTATCCAACCAAGACTTGTTGATTGTGCCACCAAACCGTTTGGTAGCTTCAAACGTTGATTGGATAATATATCATAAAATACATTTGCTCCAATTAATAAGTCAATTGGACCAGGTATGTCAAACGATGGATCAGCTAGGGTAACATGACGCGGCAAAGTGGACTTTACATTTGGATTCAATGGTGATGTTGGTAATTGAGCAGTTATTGATGGTAGGACTAAACATTGGATGTTAATAGTGTAAGAACTATTTTTCGATGTCATTTGTACATTGGTGATGTTTGAAATATTGATTTGTGCACAATTTATGCCTTGTACACCAGTTTTTGTTTTGTATTGCACTAGTTTATATTTCTCGCATAGTGACCTTGTTATTAAGCATGACTGTGAGCCTGAATCTAGGAGCACTCTAGCTTTAAATCTCTGTGTTGGACCTTGTAACTCCACAAGTGCTGTCGCTAGTACCACTCCGTGATCATGGTTTCTTGATGTAGCTACAATAGAGTTTACATTTGATTTAGAGATACTTTGCTTTTCATTCTCGTCAAAATGTAGTAACGTATTGTGTAATTTTTGACATATTTTACATTTTGATGACTTGCAGTTACTCGTTTTATGCGATGATTTTAAGCAATTTATACATAAGTGTAATTGTTTTGCTTTTTCAAAACGCTCAGGGGGAGTTAAGTTTAGAAATTGTTCGCAATTGAACGTCATGTGTGCCTCCGCGCACACGTCGCATTTTACTGATGCAGTGGATGTGACGGCTGCAACAGTTGAAGTTTTGTGAGCATATCTATTTTGAGATCGAGTGCTCAGCTTCTGCGTTGGCTTCTCTATGCGCTCCAGGAAGTTGCATTGATTTTTCATAAATATCTTAATTTCTTCCAACAGTGCGGGTTCTTTTGTGGTTTTTCTTGATGATTCCCATGCCTTTCTCGTTTCTTCGTCAAATTTCCTTACGATGATGTTGACTAAGATATAATCCCAGGTATGTACTTCTATTCCAAGTTTTTCTAGTGACCTTAAATGGCCTTCTAGTGTTTCATAGAGTGTTCTCAAACCTCGGTGAGATTCCACTTGTAATGGTCTGTAATCAATAATGCCACTAATATGTAGATCTATGATGAATTGTTTGTTTTCGTAACGTTCTTGCACGAGACTCCATGCGATCGTGTAATTCAATGCGGATATTGTAATTGATTCAATGACATTACTTGCTGTGTCTTCAAGGGCGCCTTTTAAGCAATGGAATTTTTGAATTGGTGAGAAGTTTTTGTTTTCATGTACTAGAGCTTCAAATGTATTTTTAAAGTTCAACCATTTTGTCGGATCACCGTTAAATTTTGGAAGTGGCACTGGTGCCATGAATGTGCGTGGGATGGATTTATGCTCATCATCCTGTGGTGTTGAGATGGTCTCTGATTCTATGTATGCTTTTATATTGCCTACTAGTCTATAATAATTATTCTCAAAACTTTCCCGTTCATTGAATTGATTTTCCGATGGATCTAGCAATTCAATTTCCTCTTGTGTTTCCATAAATGACTGCCATAAATTTTCATACTTGCTCAGACGTACTTGCAATTGCTGCATATCTTGCACATTGTCAAAACTGTCGAAATATTTTTGTAGTTTGGTGGTCATACCTTTATATACACCACGTCGACCAATTAATTTTGCGAATTTTTGTTTCATTTCCTCGTCCATGTTGATTCCTTGTTGTTATAATTTTATGAACAGGGAATTATGGAAAAGACCCGACAACGAAATGTTTGCTTAACTTAACTAATACTTTAATTTAATGACTACTTATTATGTTAATTTATTAACTTAAATTAATGTTACCGGGTAAAATGCTTTCAGTGCAATTGATTTTATCCACGCGACCTACACCGAGATCTGTATTTATATGATTTATGACAATAAAAAAAACATGTGATCTCGCGTGTATGCGATGCACCTACTTGCATTACCTTGCTGCTGAGGTGATTGCTGCCATGTCCAATAAAGTTGCGCCTTTAAATGATTTGGACTGTTACCTCACTGAGCTGCTGTCTACTGGGTTGCCTCTTCTACGCCGTTGACGGAGACGATATCCTTGACTGCACTGCTGTATACCTGGTTGCCTCTTCTACGCCGTGCTGAATCTCGTACTTGAGTTATCACGCCGTTGACGAAGACGATAATAATATACTCTACTGCGCTCTCAAGGTCACCCACTTCGTATGCTATGTGGTGTGTGTGGTTATTTCCATTGAGCACTATAATTTATATATATTTAATAGAATTAACTGTATTTTCAACCAAATACCTGAACAATAACTGATGGATACTGATTGAATTTGACTTGACGTCGTGGTACGTATCCGGCTCGAATGGACCAAATGTTGAGTTTTCTGGGCTGATGTGTGTTACATATTACCAGAAGTGCAATAATAGATATTTGTACACATTTTACTCGATGTAGTGGACTGTATTTTTATTTTATAATTTAAAGTTGTTTATTTACAATAAAAATTACCAAAATTAACATGGATACACACTTTGGGTGCACGTATGTGTGCACACACGGAATACGACTGATTACTTATATAATTTTCCAGAACAAAACAAAAAGGTATCGTCCGATAAGCGGCTATCATAATAATACACAGTATAACAATAATAATAATAAACTTGATTACAATATAACGAAAAATAATTAATAATAATCATAACTGGATTTATAGATAATAAATTACACACGTTCAGAATTTACTGAACACGTAGTATTCAATAATAATCTAAAAGGTACGATGCGATAATTTAATTTGTTGTATTATGAACATAATAATTGGTTTTATAATTTATATTATATAAGCTAGAACTAAAACATATAATTTATTTACGTAGAATCACCCAAAATAACTCACTTAATTTCAATTAATTTTGATATTAAGAATTTTGAACAAAATTTTTTTTTTAATATTTTAGTATGGATAAATTGGGCGTTTTATAATAAATGATTTTTTTTTTTTTTTAATAATTCGTTCATTTTTTTTTTTTATTAATGATATTTTTTTTTATTGATTTAATATTTTATTTATTTTGTTTACGTCCATTCGTTCTAGATCGATCTTAATCGTACGTATAACTGTATTAGTGATACAAAATTGTCGGGACCTATAAAAAATGATCCATCAATTCGTATTTTTTTTTTTTTTTTATTTATCAATTTTTTTTTCTATTAAATTTCCTTATTGTGAAAGGAAAAAGTATTTTTGTGGAGGACAGATATTTCAATATTATGCAGAGGTCCAGGGCCCCATTTCCTCTTATATACAGACATAATATGATAATGTGTCCATCCCAGCCTTTTTATCATTCCTAGGTCCGCCAACGTTACGATTCTATTTTTAATGTACACTTCATATTTTCCATAATATATTTGATTGGATATAATTCTATTTACCGTTGGATAGAGGTAGTCGATTGCCGTTTCAAAGTAAATAAAACGTGCAATTGAAAAAACGCAACTTTTTAGAATATAATAATATATACGATTTAAACAATTTAACTCAACATAAAACGACATATTTTATACAAAACACTTATCAAGTCCAATATAACCGCCAATTTTCTTCTAGAAAAACACGCTTAATACGATTGATGTATAATAATAACATAATTTTGTATACGTAACAATCGATGATTGCATAATATAGACAATTGAATTCCAGTCAGTGATTGTGTGCCTACTAGTTAGTTAAATCGTGGATATTTTTTGAAAAAAGCAATTAAGTGATTCAGTTAAGTAGGTATGCGTCTATATGCGTCTGTATATCTATATTAAAACTGTATTATTATTTTTTTTTTATTAGACATAAGAGACACCGCGGCAGCTGTGGCCATTGGTCTGACAGTAAATTACATAATTATGACATATTTACAAAACATATATACATATTAATACAAGTTAAATTTCCTTATATAATGTGGATTTTTTTATAAAAATAAATAATTTTTGCATTGCGGTAGCTTCAGGACTGAGGATTTCGTGTAGGTGGGTGGTTTCAATACGATCTTGTTGGTTATTTCTGCACTCGGTGAAGATATGTTTGATCGTGAGTTGGACACCACACGTGGTGCAGTTGGGTAGATCCTCTTGTGTCATAAGGTGTCGGTGGGTACATGAAGTAAGACCTATTCTTAAGCGGTTTATAATTGTTTCTAGTATTCTAGAACATCCGGGAGGAGGAGGCCATGTGATTATTGATTTTTTTAATTTCGTTGAGCTTGGTTGTTTGATTTGACCAATATTTTTGCCACCTTTCGATTGTGTGATTTTTTATATATTTTCTTGCGTCGGTATAGGAGAAATATGATATAGTGATAGCTTTAGGTGACATGTGCGAGAGTTTGGCGACCTCGTCGGCTTTTTCGTTGCCTGTTATATTGCTATGTCCGGGAATCCTGTATTATTGTATATTATAATATAGTCGACTCTCGGTAACTCGAACCTTGATAACTTGAAATTCTCAACGTCTCGAAGAAATGAAATTCCCTTTCAAATAACAATAATACATTGAGATATTGATAACTTGAATTTTTTTTCCCCACTATAAGCTTCGAGTTACCGATAGTCGACTGTATTACATATTTTATTTATATCTCATGTAAAAACATTATAAAGGATTATTATCCTTAGTAATGACACACATTTTAACAACTTAAAAATACTCGTTTGGAATTAGATTTATAAATATTAACATTTCCAAAAAATGTATCTACTCTAACAATTCGTAGTAAAAAAACGGCCGTCTTTGTTGAAAAAAAAATTTGAATCACCATAGGTTAATCCTTAAATAGTATATAAAAAACCTTTTATAAAACGAAGCACCAAATTGAAAACAAGTCACGGTAATACGGTATACTTAAAATTTCCAAAAATTTGAATTTGAATTAATTCAATTGAGATAGTGATGTTTGTATAGGGAGAATCACCCATAGTTATATTATAATAAGATATAGCTTTAGAACACATAAAAATGGGTTGATACTTAATAATATATTATAATGTAATCGACAAATTTTTGACATCGTGTTGTTTTAACCGAATAAATATTTGTTTTTTGCTAATCATAATATTTAAAAGTGTACCACCGCCTGCAGCTTACATTTTAAATGAGTACCTACTACCTATAAATAATTTTTTTTTCTTTCACTATGGTAACCAAAATAAAGATAGGTAGTTTAATATTATTGTAATTTTTAAAAACTTTTATCAGAAAGTTTGTAATGAAAATAATTAAGATTATGTGCGTAATAAAGTTTCAGATATATTTTTTTAATTTCGCAGAATAATTTTGAACAATAATTTTTGATAGAGTTTTCACGAAATTCATCTGATTTGTATCAAAATTCATAATATTAAGAGGATCAATCCGATCTTTTGAATTCTTTATATTTTTAAGGATCTTATTACTTTTTAAATATCTTCTATACGAATAGTTGTACTTTTCGAAATCATGAAAATATCAACTAAATTTGAATACTAGTCATTTTTAGATTCTGAACGAAGTGATGAATGTATTGATTTTACAATGATGTGTGTTTTTTTTTTTTTTTTGTGTCTGACGACAACTTTTGGAGCAGTAAAAATGCTTCGATTTTCAAAAGTTGTACCTTTTCTGAAAGGAAAGTGAATCTAGTTGGTACTTTGGGGGGTCAAAAGTGAAAATTTCCCAATACTTTTCAAAAGCGGCAGGAAAAACCTTAAAAAAATAACGGAAAAACGCGAATTTTTACGCAAAACCAATTTTTGACAAAAACGAAAACTTAATTTTACTGTAACTCAAAAAATAATTATTGTAAGCACTTGAAATTTGCAACAGATGTTTATATTAGCGTTGTCTATACAGGGTTAAATTTTCAAAGTGTTTCGACTTTTTTTGAGCTATTTATAGACAAATGAAATTTTCAATTTTTCTAAGTATTTTTTTTTAAAATAACGATAAAAAATTTTTGGTTGGATAGAAAACTTTGAAA
>NC_042495.1:2731798-2780208 GCF_005508785.2 Acyrthosiphon pisum | reverse complement strand
TATAAATTTGGTACAAGGTTCTCCATAAGTTTTTCTTTAAATATCTGTAAAAAAAACTCAACCGGACTAAGACAAAAAATTTTTAGGAGTGTTTGAAATTTAAATTTTTACAAAACCGCATTAAATAACGGTTTAGCCTCAAACGATTTTTGATATTTGTTATTATTCAAAAAGTATGAGTCGTAGACACTTGAAAATTTTACCAGTTGTTTAAATTGACATTTTCTTTATATAGTTTTATTTTCAAAATATTTCACTAATTTTTAATCTATTTATAGGCAATTGAAATAATCGATTTTTTTTGATTTTTTTTTTATAAATGTTGATAAAAAAAAATTAGCTGGGACAAAATACTTGAAAATTTAATAGAAGGGTCCACATATGTTGTTCTAACTCCCATTCAAAAATTATAAAAATACATAGGCACAATTTTGTTTTATAAGCATTTAAAGTTCAAATTTTGACTAAATACGTAAAAATTACGGCAATGTTCAAATAATCTTAAACAGAAATTCATAAAAGTTTTTCTTTTTAATTCTAAGATTTGGAAATTTAATACAAGGCTCCTAACATATTTTTACAATAGCAGTTGCAAAATAAAAGGAATACATTGTCACAATTTTTATTTATAAGCATTTAAAGTTCAAATTTTGACAACATATTATGTAAAAATCACGAAAATTCGTAAATTATTTTATGCTAGAAATTCATAAAAAATTTTCCTTTTATATCTAAGATTTCAAAATTTAATACAAGGCTCATAATATATTTTTACAATAGCAATTGAAAAATAAAAGAAATATATAGTCACGATTTTTTTTTTATAAGCATTTAAAGTTCAAATTTTGACTAAATACGTAAAAATTACGGCAATGTTCAAATTATCTTAGACAGAAATTCATAAAAGTTTTTCTTTTTAATTCTAAGATTTGGAAATTTAATACAAGGCTCCTAACATATTTTTACAATAGCAGTTGCAAAATAAAAGGAATACATTGTCACAATTTTTATTTATAAGCATTTAAAGTTCAAATTTATACGAAATATGTCAAAATTGCGAAAATTTGCAAGTAATTTAGTGGTTGAAAAATCGTAAAAATTTTTTCTTTTATAACTAAGTTTTTAAAATTTGGTACAAGGTTCTCCATAAGTTTTTCTTTAAAAATAATATATCCTAGACTGACAAATCATCTCCGTTCAGAATCGTTTTTCGTATACAATGATATAATATCATTGGATTCAAATTTAATTCCATCCATTACAGTAACCCACTTGTAACCTACTGTACAGCAGAGCGACATCCACGACTTACCCGCCTTTTTTTTTTTATTTAAAATATCCTTATATACTTTGTGAAAAGTATGACTAATGAGATTTTATTTAAAATAATTTTGTAACGTTATCTAATATACATAGTATACTATCAAAGTGATAATTATTACCACATGTAATATTGTAAAATATAATTGATCATGAAAAATAATAATATATAAAGTTTAGTAGAATTATCGTTAGGTAAGTAGCATCCTGGATTAATGTTAATTTTTTAAAAAATAATTTTTTTGGCGAGAAAATATTGTTTAAGCATTTACGATAAAAAAAACTTAGCTATATTAAAAAGTACTTTTTATAATTTATGAGAAATAATAATTATTTTTATTATTAATAATATGTACTTATTATTATGTATTTATGTATTAACATTTATATTATATCTAACGGTTCTTTTGTATGAGTTTGAAACTTTTCAATGTTAATACTTAGTACCAAAACATTATACAAGTAATAGCTTTTCAAATCATTAATGCTTCACTTTCTTCTAAAAAAGCAATTATTGTTTTCGAAAATAAATACCTGTTTATTATTTCCGGTTCAATAACATCCAAAACCGATATAATGCTAACCGCAAATCCGTGTTTTTTAGACCTAAAAAAATAAATATTGCGTCGGTCTGTGTATTTTTATCCGTCATAGACCAAAATCCTTGTTATTTGACAAACATTGCTTGAAAGTCATTTACGTATTTCTACGTATTTCTTTGGAACTACGCTTTTATAACTTTGATACATTCCTTTAAGTTGAATGTCGACACGTAGCATTCCCGAATGTTGACATAGTGGCGGGTTTTTGTTTTCAAACTAATATTTTTGTACTTGCAAACAGTACCTGTTACAAAAGTAAATCATACATAATGTAAACGTCTACAACTGTTAACAGTCAGAATTGATGATGGATAATTATTCATATTATTATGTGTAATATTGTATGGGTTTTAAAAATACTAATATAAGACCAATAAGTTTGAGTAATACTAATGATAATAATAAAAAAAAAAAATAGAAGGAATAATAACTTAGTTACCTTGCAGCTATTACCACTGACATATTTATAGTACCTACTAGTTTATTCTTGAAGAATATACATATACCTAGGCACATAGGTATAAATCAATTTCAATTAGCATTAAAATAACATAAAAATATTATATATTTTAATCCAAGTCTTTTAGGAATTGTCATCACTGCCGAGTGGCTTCTTATATTAATTACCTCCACAGTCATAACATCACTCAATTATCACACATTATTAATGTACCCAAGAGATTAGATTGAATATTATTATTTATTATATCCTAATAATAAAAGAACAAAAATGCAGGTCTAGTTGAAATTTGTTTCAAGCTGAATATAAATCATAAATTCATAATATGATGTCAATTTTAAATATTAAAACGCATCTAATATTTTGTAGTCTGTAATCTGCATTATGATCGTTTAGTTACCTATTACAATTTTTTTTTGTTTAATATTTTTTTCTTCAACTATTTTACAGTATTTTTGTAATATTAAATTGTACAAAATATTTTTTTTCTATTTTTAATGTACTCATACATAATAAACGTTGTCAGTATTATATAATTGGAAACAAACTTTCAGAAAAATCTATTTTCATACCAGAGTTTTATTGAACGTACTTGCATAACTAAAAACCAACAATACGTGTTTTTGACAAGTTCAGAATATTTTTATATTTTATTAACACTACTCTTATTTTACAACTTATTGGTGATGATATATTAATGTTCTTCTTTATTTCATTATTTATGCTTTATTTAACAACTATGTCTCAAACAAATACCATTACAGTCCAACAGTCCAGTTCGTTGCTACACTAAAATGTTTAAACACATGTCTTTATTAGCCTGGTAGGATTGATTTGCAAAACAATTATATTATATTGTGTATACTGTATAGGTACTATTTGTATTTTTATAGTGGCATTTTAATACAAAAGATATTAATAATTTTGATTTGTCAGAACTTTGTACAAAATATCTTGGAAATCTACTGTCTATAATCGATAATCGTTTGAACGTATATTTAAAAATTAAAATACGAAAGGCTTAAGGTATTACGTATATGCAATTGGAATAATCTTGTGCCTTTAATAATCATTAATTTTTATGAGCACTTGAAATGTTTAAAGCTGTACGCCGTAGAAAATCGAGCTCTGGCAATTGTAATATTTTTTTTAACACAACGCTTATCATTAATGATTTTTAAATTTTCAAAAAATAAAATAATATAAACTTCACATTAAAATTTTAAGCTACACCACGTGCGAATCGAGAACAGTGGCAATTCTGTCTGAATTTTTATACAATAAATAAGTTTAACATATTATTGAAGAATATTTTATTTTGGCATATTTATTTTTAATTTTTAACACCGTGCAGCTATTTTATTCTAAAAAAATTATAATATTTAAATTTTGTAATTTTGTCCTTTCTTATAAATTAAAACACTTTGATAGCGCTTTACGTCAAAACAAATTAGTGGTAAAAATCATCAACATTACTGACATTCTGTGTCTTATCTTGGTTTATTTTCTTTTGATGTGAATTTAATGTTGTTTTGTTTTATAAATACCTAATTAAACCTTTAAGACCAGCACTCATAGTCTTTGTTGGTTTTTGTTAACAATGTAGGTACACGTTGAGTTAAATGTTAAGATTTAAATATTATATAGCCGGAGTGCAGACAGGATACAAATTATGACTAGGCTTGTGCAATTAGATTGTGGACGTAAGACATGATACGAATCGAGTGTTGCCGGTCGATTGTGGTGTATTTTTTAAATCTGGACATATTTTGATCAAAGGGGATTTTAAGATTGGAATGTTATTTACGCGATAATAGAAAAAGGAACAATACCACTGAATCAAGTGAAAATACCTTGTTTGAGACGAGGATTATTATTATTTGCAAAAAATCGCTAACTTCCAATTTGCAAAATTGCTGGCATTTTTCTACAACAAGAATGCAATCGATAACCTTATTTAATACTGGAGATTTCGATTGATGACACACACACACACACACACACACACACACACACACACACACACACACCCGTGCCCGCGCGTTCACACACTCACAACAACAACTGAAAATGTGTTAAGACAAACTACTTTAGGTATTAACGTTAAAATAAATAAAACAATAAGTAAATATTATGATGTCTATCGCTTGAAATATATTGTTGATAATATATTATTTGATTTATTAAAATTATTATTAATCGCGCGTCGTTTACAATATTTACAATAAATATGACCCCTCTTGCAACTTATATAGTATTTATTACTACAGAAATACGTGTTTAATTTGTACATACCTCAAATATTATTATACATTCAAAGAATGTGTTGATCTCAATTATACGAAATTTGGAAACTAAGCGTATTATAATTTATAAATTCAATAGTGTCTTTGATACCTCGGCATTTAATTTAATTTTTCACAAAAAAAATGAAAAAAAATGGGCATTCGATATTTTTTTTCGTTCTTTAAATGTTTAAAGCTGTGACATTATTTCCGAGAAGAAAATGTAAATGTAAATTGCTCTGAAATCGTGTCAAATCATAAGTTTCCTCTTTTAGAGATGTTCCTTTATATAATTATTACTTACATTTTGAATTATTTAATCTATAAATGTATACTTTAGATTCTGAGCGAAGCGATGAACGTATTGATTTTACAATGATGTGTTTATGTTTTTTTTATAACTTTTTGAATCTGTAAATAATTCTTTAATTTTCAACTTTGAAGGCAGTTTCTTGTAGAAAATTGGATCTAGCTGATAATATAAGAAAGTCAAAAGTAAAACAAATACCCAGTATTTTTAAAAATAATCGGGAAAAACAAAAAGTAAAAATTTCTCTACACAATACTGCACCAATATTGCATTTTAATAATTTTAACAAAAGCAACCCAATTATTTGCTCTTATATATTAATGTTAATTAAAATAATAAATAAAGTTGATGTTAATAAAGCATACTAATATCTACTACAAAGAACAACATTTATATAAGTTTTAATTTTTTTTTCAAACAACGATTAAAAAATGTAAATCAAATGGAACGGTAAATTAATATTCGTATTCCCTTGTGCAGGACTGCAGTTGTTCGTAATAAAACGTACCTACCATCTAAGGTATATGCGATTTCACGATACGGGTACTTTTTAATCGAAAATCATTATAAAAAAAACTTTAATAATTTAACCTGGGTTGCTGCTGTTTTATCATCGGCCTGGGAGTCAAACTATACCTACATACCTATAATGCTAATTATAGACGTTTAGCGGAGACAAATGTTATAATATCACAGAACAAATTATTATTGTAAATTAATTTATAATATTATGGGGTAGTATCATATATATCAGTACCTTTACAGGTGTCTGCGGTATGGCCTTAAACCGTTTTTATAAGTTGACGATGCGTGCAGCACGAATTTACTTCTGGGTTGGTGCATAGTATAATAATAATTATAATGTTTATTCGTTTTCCGATGAACCGCGACGAATAGTAATCACTGGCTCGGTGTGCAGCCAATGTGCTTGTCAAATAAATATATAAATTTAATTTCATATTTCGGCGCTCGTACGTGAAATGCGCCCTGGCAACGGAGGCCTGCACTCGGCGTACGTACAACACGCGTATTCGATACAAAGCCGTATTTGATTCGATGTTATGGTAATAAACATTTTACTATGACGAATTTCCATTACGTTTAACGATACGCATTCCATGTCAAAACTCGAAATACGACGGGGGAGAAAGAAAAATAAATTACGAATTTCTCGTGTATTTCGCAATATATGTTATGTATATTTTATATTAAACCTATATGCGAATTATACGTATAATATATTTTTCACGCGGCGTCTTGCATGTTATTATTATTATTCGCGACGTTCTTTTATCTAACGACGACCGACCGGAAACGGAGCACTGTTCGGATTTATAATAATGTTATGTATACAAATATAATATAAAACAATATTATTATTAACATTTAAACGCCCGCTGCACTACATCTACACGATTTAATATGCTACAGACTTTAAGCATTCGACACCGCCGAGTGTTTTTAGAGGTCCACAACAGCTACGATAACGGAGATAATTTATCATCGATATTGTTATTATTGTTAATGTTGTTATTACATTATTTTCATCATCAATTCGTGTTTTTATAGAGGAAGCCGAACCCGAAGAACCCGAACCGGCCAGTAACGCGTACGGACGGCGGAGGAGCAGAGCCGTACTTTACCAACTGTCCGGACATTACAAGAGTGATAAACCGAAAACCGGCAAGCTGAAACTGAACAACGTGAGTTTTGTTTGTTTTAGTCGAATCGTACAATGATAATAATATTAGGTACATCCGGACATCCGGTGATATGCGATTTGCGTGTATCCCTTATCATTATTGGTACTTGGCACGATCGAGTACGTTTGTGCGATTGTGATATACCTTACCCTTGAAAACATCACAAGATAGCGCACGAAAACGAGTGCGACGTTGACGCTGTAGTATAGATTAAATTTAGTAAATGTTACTATTTAATATCATATTTTTTATAATTTCAAATAACATTTTCTACTGCTTTAACCTGTTTGAAACTCAATCAAGGTTTTCACACAACATCACACAACATCGCACTTGGACCCAATTATGAACCTAATAGACGTAATCAATTTTCTCAAAAAAAACTAATTTATCTAATTTTTACTTTTAAAAAAAATTTTGTTTTATTACATGTATTCATAATACCATAATGGAAAATGACTATAGAACTAATGGGCAGTGTGTTTTCGATGTTTATTTTCGGTCAATAAAAAAAGAAAATTAATATTAATTTTTCAACAATTCATATTTTCAAAAATAAACATAAAATATAGGACTAGGTATACCTAGTAAATTTACTGTCGAAACGTCGAGAAAAATGTGATAAGAAACAATGATCATAGTAAAATATTGACTTCGTTTGATATAGAGTTGAGTCGCTGAGATATCTCATACCTGGATGAATACCTGTTTTTCTTGACAGTAATAATTGTTAAAAAATAATTTTCCTATGGTTAGATTCCCATTCAAGTGAACGTGAACTTGTTTTAAAGTATTTGCTTGAACAGATCCACGGGAAATCGGGACACTTTTCGTTATAATAAACAAATATTCTTGAATTCAGTTTCCTAACATAACACAGTACGTTAAAAAAATAATATTGTCAAAATGTGCAGTGTTACAGTGTTTGAACATTATAATTCCCTTAAATTAAAAAAAAAAAACTATTCTAATGGATAACATTAAATATATCCAATCCAAGATAAGAAATACAAATGGCTTACACAAAATTAAATAAAGATAGGTATAATAAAATTAGCCATAGGTGACTAAACACATAATTATTTTGGAATTACCTATAAACACAAATTTAACGTACATTTTTTTTACGTGACACGCGGGAAATTTAGGAATTTTTATCTTCATTAATATTACGCTATATCTTATATTATATGTACATAATATAGTCATTAGTCCTGCACATAACAATAAATCTTAACAATTTTATTATGATATGGTAAAAAAAATAATTCAGAAATTGTATATTTGTTATTCTTAAAACCATGATTAGAATACAGAGCTATAGTTATTTGTCTATTTTAATTGATTAGAGATGGTAGTTTTTTAAACATTTTTTTCCTCAAATTGCATATTAGATTTTCGGTTGAACAAAATAACGAGTTATAATTAATGTCATTGTTTAACAAAAAAATCATCACCAAACCATACTTTTAAAGGCAAAATAGGCCGAGTTATTAGCGCTAAATTTGTTATAATCATCATTGCCTATAATTTGTTCAAACACAGGAATAGTATGTAATAACAATAATAATAATAATCATGACACATGATTGAAAATCAGGACCGCAGATTTATTCAATTGCCCTTAGAATATTGATTGTGTATATTCTAAACCCGGTTCCATTTCGTTCATAAATAGATTACCTACTGCACAATATACTAGATAATATAAAACTACTCGAGTACACGAAAACCAGATTTTTAGATTCATAGTGATGAAAGTATGTCAACGCGGAGGTTTTACAATGATGCGTGTGTGTTTTATTTTTTGTGCACCTGTCACCACCATGTAGAGACGGTTAAAGTTCAACTTTGAGTGTGATTTTTGGAAGAAAATTGGATCTTTCTGGAACTTTAAGAGGGAGTGGTGGGGTCATAATTAAATCATTTCCAGTGATTTTTCATATTATAATTGGGAAAACAAAAAAAAATACAAACAAACAGGTACATTTACAAAATAACATTTCTTTTTGTCAAAAATAAAGAACCATAGTTCCTTGAAATGTTGACCAAATAATATATTAATAATATTTCATTTTATTTTCATACAATTAGATACCTATATCGTAAATTTTTATTTTAGAAAAAAAATGAATATATTAAGTTCTGAGCGGGGTGAGGAAGCTATTGTTTTTACAATGGTGGTTTTTTTTTTTTTTTTTTTATATCCTGTATAAAAAATTTCTTCCAGAAAGAATGTTTCGATTTCAACATATTATGGTACCTTATAATTTAGCAAATTGGATCAAGATGGTACTTTAAAGAGGTCATTTTTCAATTTTCTCAATAGTTATTTAATGCCACGGGAAAAACCACCAGAAAATTACGAAAAAACGCTAAAAATGGGATTTTAATTTCTAACGCTTTGTTTATCGCCATAGATACGAATAAAAAATTATAATATTTTAATATTAATTTAACTTACATGATAAAATAAATAATAACAAAATATAAAATATCCAGACTGACAAACCGTCTCCGCTCAGAATCGTTTTTCTTATACAATGATATTATATCATTGAATTCAAGTCTAATACAACCATTATACAATGATCCACTTGTAATCTACTGTACAGCAGAGCGACATCCACTTACCTGCTTTCTTATTATAAATTATATTATAAAAGTATGTTTAAAAATCATTTTAGTAATTGGTGATATAACATACATTTTTTTTTTTGGCTGGCCCACAATCATTTTGAATTTTAAAATATATGGGTGCTCACTAAATACATATAAAATGTATTAGTCATCGTGGATGTTGTTGTATTTATAGTATAAAATATAATCAATCGGAAATATTGATACATAATATTAATATGATGATTGGTACACAAACATACGATGTCAAAATTATAAATCCTGGCTGTTGTTCTAAATTTTTTTAAGAACAAACCGAGAAATAATGACAGATGTTCTATACTTTATTTATTTCTATCTTTTATAATTGAATGTCAAACGATCGATTTAACCATCAAGTTAAGAGTAATGTTAATAATAATGTAGATACATTAGTATTGTTCATTACTTTTTCGAATCAATGCGAATGAAGGTACAACTCACTTACAAAAGTGCCCAAAACAGAAACATTATCCTTATACCAATGGACACCAGCCAAATCCACAGTTACCGCGGTATTCAGTCGGTTCCAAAATCCAATATTATTTATTGTTATTATTGTTTGCACATTTTAAATGTATTTCGTTTTATTCGAAAAGCACTTTTTGTGAACATAATACTATTATCGTGTGCACATTGTTGTATTAATATAGTATCATTATTAATATTTTAGTTGCAGGTAAATGTTTATTATATATTAAATACTATCACAAGTATGACATTGTTCATAGCTAGGTTCTCACCGTGTTTAAGGTTGAGGATTAGTATTTGTTTTATTAACTTACTATCATTACGAAATAATTTTTAAAAAACGTTTGCGTTGATGTTTTATGCAAACAATATCTATACACGTGTGCGGTTGGACTATTGAAATAAAATAATATTATCTTGAGGCTTGAATGTATTTAATATGTACTTAGTACTAGTGGCAGTGTACTACCTTACAAATCGTATGAATCAAAAACATTCGGAATTCACGTGGTTTTTTGCGTTGTTAAAATACCATTGTTTGGACTTTGGATTTGTGCTCTATAATAATAATATAATAACAAAATATAATATACAATATAAATATAGATTATAATACTATGGAATAAAAATAGAAATGTCGATGTTAAACTCAATTTCAAGGAACCAATTCTTGATTATACCCAAGTTTCAAATTTTACTGACTAAAACGCCAAAAGTCAACAACAACTGCTTAGTATGAAACATTCAAAAATAATATTGTACTTCTGCGCAGAAATGCACCTGTATTGCCTACACATTGCGCCGTACATAAATCCTGAAAACAAAATATGCTGCAGTGACTATGTGTTCGAATTCGTCTTGTTTCGTTTGCCTGGCCATGTATAGCGTTTTGGTGTGTTGCTATTATAAATACGAAAATGATCAATACATTGTATAATATAAATTGAATAGGTTTATACCATATGAATATATGTTTGTTATAGTATAAAACCAGCTAGGGTTGCGTCTCGTCTGTCGGTATCAGCGTGGTGTGAACAAAATACGTTAAATCGTCCATTTGCGTAATGCGAGCAAAATATTATTATTGTTGGTTATATATTTTATTTGCGATAAATCATCGAATTTAATTAGGCCAATGGTATTTATAATATTTAGAACGAGGATAGTCTCGTTTTCAATAATCATCGACGCGGTGGCAAAACGTGAAAATACAGATATTACATAAAATATTTTGATACTAATTTATTAAAACTCGACACAATTTATTTCCCGTCGTTATACTACCTATTTTTTATCCTTAAAATCAATTCATTTTTCAATCCATACTTAACCATAAGTATTTTTTAATGATGTCAAAACAATATAACTTGAAATTATTAAAAGTCATTATATTTTATTTATCAAAATAAACCGTATTATGTTTATGTTATGACAGAAAAATCTATCCATGTAATTATAGATTGTCGATGTTGATCATGTCAAACTCAAAGTATTAACTGTGTCGAATATATTGAATAATATACTGTGTGAGCCGGGCATAAAAATGTATCGAAAAAAAAAAATTTTACAAAAAATTTTATTTTATTCATTACTTACAAATTACAATAGTTCAATATTATACAATACTTATTCAATTACAGTTTATCCGAAGATAAGACTAAACGAAAATGTAATGTATATATCTCATTAACGTAGTTGTGACACGAAATACAAATTATATAATTTTTTTTTTTTTTATATTTAATTTCACGATTAATTGTGAATAAATAATTGAAGATTTCAGCGCAATTGGAAGAAGGAAAACAAAATTCTCAACCTCACACAACACTATAAATTAGCGTGAAATAATTATTTTCGAGGTATCTTCGGAAATAATAAGGCGATTTTTCCTGATTTTTCGACCAAAATATAGATCTAATATATTTTTAAATAGTTTTTGATTAAAGCGTGGACTTAACTGGTTGTTGGACTGTACCCTTCCTAATCGAGGGCCACAAATAAAATCAGCCGAGGGCCGCGTGTTTGACATGCCTGATGTAGATCAACTGATAAAGGTAAAATTAACAATTATATAGATTACGGCAGACGTGTGGAAGTAACATTGTTATGCAAATCTGTCAACTATTTCGCTTATTTGCGTATCAAACTATACTAGCACGAAGCGTTTGACCCGTATCATTATTCTATAATATGGTAACTAAGTTAAAATCTATGAATAATATTTGGGTTGAATATCCATTACACTGCATCAGGCATCCTCTGTATTTTCATTGAACAATCAATTACCTGCAGTACACGTTGTAACAGTTTGAAAACTAATAGAATTTACGAGAAAATTGTACTAGTGTATTACCTATATGTTTTTCGTTTTTTTAATAACTGCAGTAGCGGGTCATTCATTAGTCATTACTCTTAACTCCTCGGTGACACGTTTCCCACATAAATATACAGGAATTTGATAATCTTCTCACGGATAAAATTAGTTCTAAAATACTCCGAACCACGCCTGCCGAGAACGTTGTGTGAATAACTTAACGTTAAAACGCAAATTAAATTATAATAATATCGATACCTAATTAATGAGTTATAGATTGTGCTACTCTATCGTGCTCTGCGTTATTAATTATTAAACGTTTTGATACCAATGCTGTGTCAATATGCCTGTGGGTGAAAGAAAACCCGAGAGCGATTAGTTTATTTCTATTTACCCGTATCGATGTAGTATAGGTATATTATTTACATACAATTATGAATTAAAATGTATTTTTGTGATTTTTTTTTCTAAATTATTTCGTGCACAGTTTTTAAAATATTTTATTTAATGATAATTACCAACTACAAATTCTATCGAATTAAATTTAAAAAAAAAATTATAAATAATAATTATATTCTTCAATATTTAGAAAAATATACCTAATTGAGAATCTTTAACTTCCCGAGCTAAAATCGGTTTTTTTGAATATATCAAGACTAGGTTCATAATATTGTTAAGCATTACACATTTACATACATAATTAGACTGTTTAATTTCATAATTTCATAATTTTAACTCTTAATTGAAAATTGAAATTGCAAATACCCAATGAAATTATCGAAATTATTATTACAAAGGTGTAAACAATATTAATTTGCGTTCGATTATCTAGATAAATAATTATCTTAATTATTACCAAATAAATATCATTCATATTTGGTACATAAGTTATTCGATGTCCAGCGGACTTAAACTTTAATTTAATTTTTAAAGGGTTCGAATAAAATATTATATTAATACTGACACAATTTTTTTATTATAATAATCGCAGTATCAAAAATATTGGCGACCTCAGTGTAGGACTGTGTGTCGTATTCTTATAACATCCCATTTATTCCGTTATTGTGCGCTATAACTTATATTTAACATCGAAACTGTATAAATTAAGTACATAGTACCTAAGCTATGTTAAACGGAGGGGAGTATGATAAATTGTATTTTTCTGTTATAAATAATCGTGAATAATTTTTAATATTATGTAATGTAAAAATCTCATAGATGTATATATTATTTTTTTTTTCAAACCGATTTTGGTTTCTATATACAATTTATTGTGATAACCGTTGTAGACGATAATAATAATAGTAAATACAATACAACCTACCTATAATAATAGCTTGCCATAAACATCAAAATTATAATACAATGTGTTAATGCTTTATTGGACGACAAACGCTAATACCTTGTTTATATTATAAAAAATATTAGTATGTTTATTATGTATATAAAATGTGCCAATAGTGCTATAAGGCTATCTATGTATTTATTTATAATATTATACCTCTAAACCGTATTTAACAATTTTTTTTGTTGAAAATGTACAGATTGCATCATACTATTTTTAACTCAGTTAGCTTTTATAATAATATAATAATATTATATGATATGAAATTACACATAATATCATGAAATGAGTGGTACACCTACGTCACGCATAATACGTTATTAGTATATACTATATTTTAAATATGTATTATTATATTAATTTTTATACTATGAACGTTTAAACCATTATGGTCATAAAAACACAACCTGATATAACTTTGTGTACAATTTTAATATATTTAATTTACAATATTGATGATTTTATAATAGAATATTTATATCATCACTATCCCATTGAAACAATTATTTTAATCACATGATTTGTATGCGGAAACGTATTTCCCTCCAAAATTTTCAAAATAATTGAAAACTTACTTGTTCAAAAACCATATCGATTGATAATCGTGCTGAATAATATATACCGATACCGTTGCGGTATCCGAATAATAAGACAGAAATACCTCTCAACTCTTACAAGGTCTATTTATCGATCGTTCTACAAAATTAAATCATTCCAATCAGTAATCACCCGCTTTCAAAGATGTTAACTTGTATACTTATACTCAGTATATTATGTAGTCTGTTTTATTCTCTTCATAATATTATGCCTTCCTTAAATAATTAGCAATTTAATGTCCACTCTGTTCTATTTATACTTTATAGTCTCATCTTGTGGAGAACCTTCCGCGAAGGAATATTAAATCTATTTCATTTATTTATAAAATCATCTTTCACTTTTATGGCATAGGTAATATGATCTTTAGTAAATATTTTTTTTTAAAAATAAAACTCTTGATAGAAGCAATCATCTGCTTAACAATTTACAGTGAAATAAATTGGTTCACGTTTGAATAAAAACCGCCGCAGGACACTCCTCAAATGGTATAAAAAAAAATCTAAGCAATTGAAAACAATTGGTACTCGATTAGGTACGCGCAAAGATTAAAAAAGTCAGAATTTGAATAAATTGATTGTTCTAGGGAAAATGGGATGTGCGTGCTTGGCGAATCGCTTTGTATAGTTATTATCCACATTATGAACAATATCTACACAGTAGTAAAATTGCATAATCAACAAAGAATAATATATACAAATTATTATGTTAGTAAAAATATATTAATTGTTTATACCGTTTATAATTAATATTCACAAAAAAAAAAAATATTGTCTAGAAAATGTCAAAAGCGCGTTATCACAGTGCACAATAATATACAAATATCGTCTACTTCAAACTGCAGCTGAAACCGATGCGTAGCTTACGTTTAGGCCTCTGATGGCAGCTGCTTATGGCCATACCAAATCACGAACTTTTGACAGTATATCACAGCATAGGTTTTTTTGTACAGGACCGAAAAAATTATAACCACGGAGGGATGGTAGTAACGGGTAGCATATACCTATAATACCTTCGGTAGCTGAGCCTATTCACTACGCCACGCAATCGTATAATTTTGCAATTGAAATGTTTGATAAAAAAATCACAATAATATGTATATACTTTGAGATGCGTCCTATCTATAGATATGCATAATACTGACACCAATAATAGGTACTGACAAAAAAAAAAAGCTCCATCATAACGGAAACGTATTATTATTCTCAACATGAATGATTTATTATGTTTTGTGATTGAACTGTGCAGTCCTAAATCAATTAAAAACCGAAAGCAAAATAATCAAGAGACATTCCACCCCCGTTTCTCTTCTTGGATAAATACTTAATTTCGTGTTTGTTTTGAGTAGATACGCGTATAAAACCGAAAATCATTAAACATTTGAATACCTAACTGAACACCAATAATTACTATGAGCTAAAAGCGTTATCATCAGGTGCTTGCTTACCTATACTTAAAGTTCGATTACGGCTCCGCGATAAATCAAAGTTAATTTTTGTATTATTTATCACCAACACTCAGCTAGGTAGGTTAGCTAGGTAGCATTATTTATTATTACTTCGATAATAATGATAATTTATTAATTTCCCCAAGGGCAATAATAAAACATGTAAACGGCAAGTATCCAACAAAAATACCTTTACAAACATGATTAATGATTAAAATATTGTTGTCTCGGTAAAATACACAATACATCTACATAGTAGCGATGTTTGTCTTAAAATTATTAGGTGTACATTAATAATATATAAACCATAAATTGCACCGCGTTTGTGCGTGTAAAAAATTGGATTAATTTATTTAAATAATCTCTCTACACATTTAGTTTATGAAGATAGTTTTTAAAACAACATCGAAATAAGCACATATTAATATTTATTTAAAAAATGTTTTTAATCCAATGTTTATTACAATGAATTTTAGTCATCGCTTATTTTGGAGTCTAAAGTACCTACCTACATAATAATATCAAAGTAAATCGTTTAAAGTCGAGTTATGAGACGCGACTTGTTTTATTCAACATTGCATTAACACATATTTAAATTAATTATCATATATTATTATGATATTCACGTGGGATGATAATGCTATGTCATTTTTAATAACCACAATATTGGGAGAAAATTCAAATTTAAGCGCATAACTATTGTTTGCACTAAATAAGCACATAGAAATCGAATACCTACTCAAGTGTATACTTCTGTACATCTCAGTAAATTGATTAGATTATGAAAAATAGATATTACCTTGGTATAATGTTTTCAATATGACTATATTTTTATTCAAATAAAACGTCTACGCAAATACAATTTAATTTTTATATTTATCCCGGAGGAAAATCATTTATTACATTATTATTTTCTTTTAAACATGCACATTTAAATTGGATACATTTACAAAATGCATACAGAAAACAAATTTAATAAGTTTAAACGTTTCATATTTTCTTTCGTTAAATTTTTGAGCTAATACAATATTTAATGTATACACTATTTCTGCAGTAGTAAATATAGGTGTATAAAATATTATTTAAGACGTTTTCAGCCGATTGAAGTTTTTATAAAAGTATATAAGATAAATATTTTAATACCTACATTTTAATGGATAGTTGGATTAGAGTGGCATGGCGCATGTCTTAAAAACAACTCTTCGCGTTGACTTGAACAAGATATATAATATTTTATATACCAATTAATTTGGTTATGAGTTATTACAATTTTATACGAGTATACCTACTCGTTAATTTGAAGCAACAAATTGGAATGTTTCTGTAACATATAATTTTGTAGCTACAGTGACTCTTGGTGTTGTTGTATCTACGTTTTTTTTTTTTTTTTTTTTACCACAAGTTCAAACCAACTGTTACACGTGAGCCTGATCGTTTTATCGTTTTATCGTGAGATTTTTTTCGAACATTTTAAAGTGTAGGTACCCATCTATATTCATTTTACAGCGGTGGAAACGAATTGAAGAAGTGTTTTCGTGACCAGAAACCTATCCCATTTCCTACGTTGTTATTCTCGTTGAATTACCATTAATACTACTCAAATGCCTAGGGATCAACTAGCATTATTCATTTTGACGTTTGACTCGTGTCCTGGTTTCATAGTTTAATTTCCTCTGACATACGCTTCTTAACAATGTCCTCGAAAGATGTTTTGCAAATTCACCTGGCGGCATGTTATTAAAACGGTGTCACGTTTTCAATATGTTTGCATTAAATTTCCAACACATAGAAACACACTTTTAATTTCATCCTCATACGCACATTTCAACACAAAGGTCATAACAATATGCTGTTAGGGCGATGTGTGACCGGCGTATGAAATTGACCAGCAACAAATTTAATTATTTTTGTTACGCCTTCATTGTGTAGCGTGAATCGCTCTCAATTTATTTGTGTAAAATTAACTAATTTTTATTTTTACGTTACCGCAGCCAAACGCTAGAAAATATTTTAATTCATTTGTTTATTATTTATGGAATTGCACAGAGTCTTGATAAAAACTTCGATAAATGGGAAATAATCGACTGAACAAGGAATCAACTGACGTTTAGACTCTTGGTGTAGGTATAAACAATAATAATATTAGGTGCAAGTGAATACATTTTAAGTGGAAGTGTTGATATTACGCAATGATTAATATTATTTTGATTTATAAAAACTCCAAGTTTGTGTATATTCCCAATATTGTAGTTACATATTATTTATATAATAATACGTACCTACCTATAATAATAATAATATTATAACGATTGAATATTATACAATATTAACGGATTTCGTAATTGAGGGAAAATTCTGGGAAACTTCGTGGTAAAAGGGGATTTGTAGTTGGAATTCAAAGGATAAAGACAATGATAATTTTGAAAAAGAAAAACAAATATGACGTTTTTCCGATACGAAGTTCTTTTCTAAAACTCAGGACTTCTATCGTCTGCAGCCGTCCATATAATATTATAGTTGTGGGTAGTGCAGCACGGAAACAAGCTGGTGTACAAACTCGCGATATTTTTAAAAACGGTTTTAGCCCTCTACCCCTGTCCACCACGCTGTGAACACATACGGCTGGTCGTGCGCATCCCTCTCACATAACATATTATTACGCCTGTTTTTCCGAAACCGAATTTTTACTTTTACACGCCAGCCGTATTTTACCAGCTAGGTACCACGACAACGAGTACCACGCCTCCACCACCTGTAAACTCGCGACAGACACGCACGAGCGTCCAACACCCTCGCACGTAATAATTGAAAAATTCATGTGAATTATCGCGTATTTTATTATTTTGTCGCAGGCGCCTCCTATATATGCCTGTTTGTTTCGTATATTATTATTGTTATTGTATTGTTTGTCTTGCGTTTTTTTTTTGTTCCACAGACGTTGTTGCAGGGCTCGTCGGCGCCGTTACCGGAATACAAAACGTCGGCGCTGAAAAAATCCCGATGGGTATTATCGCACTACGGGGTTTTCAAGACGTGCTGGGATTGGCTGATACTGATAGCCACGTTCTACGTCGCCATCGTGGTGCCGTACAACGCCAGTTTCGTCAACACGGACAAACCGTCCATGGTCAGCGACGTGGTCGTCGAGTCGCTTTTTATAGTCGGTAAGCCGCTCTTCATTAATCATTACCTAGGTATTGTGCCATATATACCATATCGATTTGCCGACCTCCCCCCCCTCGATATATCCACTTCGGGTTTGAAACCCATATATATATATACATGCAATAAACGATCATATCTTTCTGCTTATAGCTTCACGATTGTATATTATTACATTTAAACTGTAAACGAATCTAGTGTCCTAATGTCGCAAACTTATACGTCGACCTGCAGATATGTTCATTTTAAACATTTATATGATATCATATACCTATAATTAGGGGTATCTAACTGTAAAATAGTTTCTGTATTGCATTTTTTTTTTTTATATAAGAGTGATGACGTATCGCGTAATAATATTAAATTAAATTTTATCTGTTCGCCAAAACACAAACGTGTTAAATGTTGTGTCGTGTATTATTATTGAAAAAAGTAATAATATAATTATACATAAAAAAATTGTCTATATGCATTTTTTGATTTTTACGATAATATTTTGACTGTCCAACCACAACCACTTGATCGTATGGATCAGTTAAAAAGTCATTTTAAAAATTGCAATCCGCTGAATCCTGCAATATTGAAAAATACAAATTGTGCCGCGGATCACAATAAAAAATGATATTATGTACTTATAATAATATTATGTAATATGTATACTGTATGCATGAAAATTATTGTTCTCATAAAATTGTTAATTTATAATATTAAAACGCTGAAATATTTTATTGTGATTAGGTATTATTATTATAGTAACGATGTAAAGGCAGACATGCAAATATCTTAACCGGTGCTACTCGGTCAAAGTTTATTATTTTAGGAGGCATACATGCACACTGTCATCAAAAGACTAAATCGTCGTGTAATCTCTTTTGTCTTTTGCCCCGTTGAATTAGCACAGTATACTAATATTATACCGTGGTCGATGGCCACGCAAATATAATAACGTTGTATATTATCTAATGTACGCAATCTTTATACCCGGCTATATGACTATAATATTATGAATAATGCGAAACGATGATAGTGTACGATAAATCTCGAAATTTATATGTCACGCCGTAACTACGTATTTCACCAAAGTTGTACTTAAATTTTCTAAGCCCGTTCATTACACATTTTGTACTCGAAAAATACATCAAATAAACGTCGTTGAGACATAATGCAATAAATTATCACTATTCCCACACGAAAACTGTTTTATCTATAAAATATATAATGAAATATCGGAGACTTTTTGCGCATGCTACCTTTACGACTTTACGAGGTACGTCCGGCTTGTAATCTTCAGTCGTCGGACACCGGATATCTAGACTAGTTTTATATTTAACTATATCAATAGGTATCATATTTTTAATTTTCAAATGTAATTGTTGGTATTCATTATTCAATAACTGATAGGTATTTCCAAATAAACATAGACAATTTAATGTCTAGACGTTAAACATAGACCTTATACTAATAGAGTAGGTTGCAGACGGAGCATGTCTATGAATACGATAATAATTACTTAATTATGCAGTTTTTGTGTTTAATTAAGCACAAACTGGTGTGACCTACACACATGCGCAGAAGTGCGGGTCATCACGTTCACCACGGGAACTACCACCACGCTCCGTATTACTATAAAGCCTTTGGTGTTAAGTGAAAATTGTAATAATAAATATTAATCATAATAATATTATCCCTAATTTTGAATTCTTTATAGCACTTATCAATTTATTATAACTGGAAACATTGAAAAATATATCTTACATATAATTAAATGTATTATAATACAATGTAAGTACAAAATATCATAAATTAAAACATTGGTATGATATCTAGGCATAACCATGGTTATGCAGTCAGAGCCTCTGCAGACAATACAATAATATTATCATCTACTTTGAATATTGGTCATACCCATAGTAGTTGTATTACATGGTTTATTTTTTGGATGTCTTTTATTGGAATTGTTTTGGTTATACTTTTATTCTTGGCAAATATTTAAATATTGATTCCATATGTATTTTTTCCCAAGATTCAATGACAATTGACAACATAATAATATATCGGATGTGCATTGTACAATTAACTGTGGATGTAGGTAGATAAACGTTATTTTATAAAAAATATTTTTACCATTGTAAAAAATGGCAACGTCGCACTAAGATTCGTAGGTACTTACAACACATTGTTATACGCGATCGTAATAGTGAAAAAGGTCGGTCAGTACGCAATCGTAATTCGCTCAATATATCATAGTAAATTTAGTTATCGTTGACGGTTAGACGCGCGGGTTTTAGTAAACGTATTTTTTTTTTCATCGATTTATTATTTACTATGGAATATATTTTTATGGCTATAATATGAACTGCTGGAAGAAGTACAATATTGATGTATTTATAGTTTTTATCCACCGACTATGGTAATATAATAATACTAATATAATATATGATTCGAGTGCTATCGACGGTGACTTTGCGCCAGGGGCTGGTACCTCACCGAATAGAACCGGTTTTGGAACCGGAATCCTTTGAATATTGGGAACCGAAACCTTATCGAAACCCTTATTTAAATTAATTTTAATACCGGAACTTCACCGGAACCCTTATTTAAATTAATCTAAAAACCGGAACGTTACCGTAGCCGACACTTTTACTTGACAAATTTTTTTCCATAAGTAAAAAACCAAATCAGGTAACAATTTTTTTATTTTATAAGAACCGAACCGGAACCGGAACCGACATTTTAGTTTTTCCGGGAATACCTAATAGGAATCGGAACCGTTAAAATCATTAAGGTTCGAGTCCCTGCTTTGCGCATGCCATACGCGACGCAAATCTTCGGTAAGCGGCCGGTGGAAGTAATATTATGGAGACTACATTAGAGAAGTTTCGCTGAAATTTAATTTATACCATAATATACCCTATTACACTTGGTACCCTCTACTACCTCAGTATACCTTATTATCACGGTAAACGCTGCTATTGAAAATCGCCGGCAATTGGGTCGCGTCAGAGAAAACAGTGGGGACGACTGAACCGGCCAGCTGATAATATGCGTTTATAACAAATGACAGCGATGAGTAAAGTACAACGATGGATAGCGGAGGTTGCAAGTGCATGACAGGTTTATAGAACCTCACTGTGAATTTGCGGACGGACGTGTTGAGGAAGTCGCGTATCGGAAAATATCAGTGACGTAAACCAAACGCGTGCAAGTCCGACCACCGACCACAATGTTTATGGTGCTCACGTCGAACGGGTAACCATGATATTTTCCGTCGGCCGAGCCGGGTTTCTTCTGAATCGTATCGCGTTTTGCATATTTAAAACGTCGATAACACCGCAAGTTGAATATATTCGACACGGTATAGTGCTGGGAAGGTGACTCCAGGTGTTGATAAAATAATATGAAGTTTCTACCGTCATCGTGACCTAAACCGTTTTTGATCACCCGAATTTTTTCATTTTTTTTTTCGTTTTTCTCCTTTACGAACCCGATTAAATTGCGTTCTTTAATCTCTACCTATATAATATAAGCTAGTACAGATTTTTCTCTACCTTTCGAAAGTTCATATTTCATTATAATTATATTTTATGGCAGAAAACAATATTTTTGAAAATCCATTTTGAGAATTCGGGAAGTTTTTTGGAGGCCATCAAAATTGAATGTACGTACGTTTATCGAAACAAACTAAAGATAAAATAAAAACTAATCGTTTAATTCACCATAAAAAAAAATAATAACTAAGATTATAAATTTCTGGGGACAGATAAAATTCGTCCACAGGCCGCCATTTAGTGATCCCTCTGATATATACAACTTTGAGCATTGGCGATACGAGTTTCCTGATAAACTTCCGGTCTAACTTGTTAACTGTTTCACGAGGATTATGAGACGGTTGGCGTGACAATATAGGATGCTCAAAGTCGCCGCGACATAATTCGCTACAGGTTGTTCGGAAGAATATTCAGTAGTTTCTACTATTTTAGAAATTCAAGTTTATCGTACGTTTATATTATTGTATTAATATGGGGGTGCTTTGCAGGATATGTCTGGAATACCCCAGGGAAACATTAGTAAAATAAATCGAACAACATCGAAGAATGTCGAATTTTATAGTGTAGGTACACAGCGTATCCGTTATTATCACTGTATACGGGTTCGCAGCGCAGCCGATCGGAAGTTGACCCGTTGATAGATTTCGGTGGATTTTGAGTGATGGGTTTGGGTATGACTGTAATGCAAGTGTGTCTATCACAGCACGAACACGAAATACGTACCCAAATTACCACACAAGTACACAACACACTGCGTCAAATCAATGACTTATCAATAATTAATAATAAAAAAAAATATTTGTATTAATATTATAATATATGTTGTATAAGTAAATTTTGTGACTCGGCGTGGGGTGGGGGCTACAATCAAGCGTGGTTAAGAGTAAATAACGTCCGTTCCCGGATGGGTGACCACCCGGGATCGTATTCTAAAAACCTTGCCACTACGTGTTTCTAACCAACCGTACCAACCATCCCAACCCTATTAACCTTACGGACTATTGACCTCAGTCTCCAAAGCCTTATTAAAAAAAAATTATATCTATACTATCATGCATACACATTATAATAGGTATTATAATATGATATTGTCAAAAATAAAATCATAATTTTGAGTTTTAATCTTAACGATTATTTACTGTATAAGGTACCTACAGGGCTGGATTGGTTAGGCGTACTACTGAGAAAATGCTACACGTTGGGCCGCTTAATGTTTGGGCTGGTTTTGTGAGCGTGAGTGAAAATAAATTCATGTTTAAAGTACTATTAGCCACCCTTGTAAGATTGTAATAGTTTTAGACGTAAGTTTGGGCCTTTTAGAAGTAATAATCTCAATGGGCCGATACATACCCATCCGGCCTTGGGTATCTATACTGAAAAATCTAGAGCACCTACAACCATTTTACTCAAAAACTAAATTGTAATGTTTATATTCATATGTAATGCACAAGACAAGCCCAAATATTAACATTGCGGCTAAGACTAAAAATATCCAACTAATAATGGGTGTTTTGTTTAATATTTTATCAAATATTATAAAATAAATTATTATACTACAAAATATAAAATACGATTCAACATCATAACTCATATAGTGTCTATTTTAAAATGTTCAAAAAATTATTAATGTTTATTTTACAAGCAATATGATACTACCCAGTGATGGTTTGAAATATTATTATTTGTGTGCTCATGAGTTTGGTGTAACTTATAACGAGGGAAATATCACTTAATATTACTTAGGCAGTTAGGCTGCGAGTTCTTGAAACGAATTCAAGTCGGTAGATTGTATTAAGAATATATCTATTTAGTTTTATTTAAATTCGTTTATTAATATGCCTTTGAATGTCAGTTTTATTAATCCAGTTAATTAATTGTCCTATAATATTATATTTATCTCCAAATATTGTTGATGTTTCGTGATCATATTACTTGGGAACCATTTCACCAATTAACAACAGAGGCAACAGCCGTTAATTAAATTACGTCCAGGGATCAAATATAAGGGGGACTAAAATATGGTTTTTACTTAAATAATTGGAAAATTAATTTGAAACAATAATGACAACTGATTAAAATACGATTTTCGTGGGAAGTGAAACAAATTAAATATTTTTATGCTCAATATAATATTATCGTACAAGTTACGAATAAAACAAATAAATATATCCCATCGCATTTGATTATTATCACTGATGATAAAAAAAAAAATATACCATTAAATTATGTTTTAATATATCCTAAAATAACCTAACCTAATCAAGAGTATATTAAATTTATTTTTTATCATGTGTTTTGTTATGCATAATTATTAAGAACTATACGAGCTAGTATCAGCAGAAAACTCGATTTCTCTAATTAGTTTATATTATTGTTCTTATTAAATATTACACACAAACCGACATGTTTATTAATACAATAGAGTTGTATGGATATTTTATGATCAATACCGCGAATATTCATTACCCTTTAAAGATTATTCATTCTATTCTTGAGTTCTATGTATATAGCTTACGTCGAGATCGAATTATTAATGTTGTGAAGTGTAAATCAGAATTGAATGAATTATTCAATTATTTATCACCCTGCGAGACGTTTATGTAATATATAAAGTGTATACAATGGTATATGTGTTCGTGCTGGTTCTGAGATTTACCCGAAATTAATGGTCGAAACAATAGGGTAGTACCTTAAACCCTCGTGCAAAATGTACAGGACTACGGGTAAAATTCCTTGTTAAAAAAATTATTATCACACTATATGACATATTATATGAACACAAAACGTATACAACAGTTTTTTTCCAAATCAATAAGTATGGGATTTGATAAAATTAATTTATAATTAAATATTTAAATAGTTCTTTTTTTTTCACAAAAATTTACTCACGACTACTTATACATACTATTATTTTAACGAACTATATTGTGTTCAGTATATTTAATAAAAACAAATTAAGTGTGTGGTGTTTATTAAAATAAATATCTTTTGGATTTTCATACATAAGTATCTAAATACGTCTTATAAGTGTCTTTGACATTTAGTCGATTCGTGCATCGATAGGTATATTGGTGAATGGCATAAGTTTCTAGTTTACAGCCCGCAGGACTTAAGATTTTTTTTTCATTATTTTATACGAGTTGTCATACTGTTGAAAACTGTTACAGCTATTAAAAATCGTCTCAACCTGAAATTTTTATAATTCGATTATGAATTTTTTTTCTTTACGAAAGTTTTAATTTAATACCATATTATCATTATTAAACAAATTGACATATTATAGTTTTGTCGATAACAAATAGTGCAGCATTACACATTAACAGACATTTTTAATTTTAATACTTTAAATTATTATCTAACGATGTTATTCAATATTATGTATTGATTTATATAATGTGATTGAACTATTGGCAGATATTTAAAAATACTATCCATTGGTGATTATATTATTTAATTAAAGTAGCAGAGATATAAGGTATTTACTATTTTTTTCGCTCCTGATTATATAAATATTATGAAAAACATTGCATGCATAAAATTGTGTAGTTTATGTTTGTAGGAATAATCGCGAATTATCATTGTTCCTGCTGAATTATTGTATATATTATTAAAATCCATAGTTCCATGGTAAAACAATTAACTGTTTTTGCTATTTTATTCACTATTGTAATAGTTATAGGTACTTGTGATACAATAATATATTCAATGTTTGTAAAAAAAATTTGGTTTTATACTTTTGTTAAATAAACGATTCGACCAAAAAATCAGCAATAATAAAATATGTATGGTGAAATTAATTTATTAAATTTACATCAGTGTGATATATTTTATATTTCACTCAATAAATTGTGACCCGAGGCTTTTTATTTTAACATATTTTATTATTAACAGTTGTATTGGTTTTTAATTGTATACATTTTTCAGTAGTGAAAATTATTACCATTCAAACATTCTCTAAAGGCTACTTTACTGATATTTTCCTCAAAACCACTCCAAAAGTTTGATCGTGTAGCTGCATATAAACCAGCGGGAAATCATATTGATTCATGGCAACTCTCCACAGGTTTCTTTAACTAAATTATATATACGAGCAATTGAAAAGAGTATACTTGTAAGTACTAACCATATATTTGTAGTTGTCATTTAAAATATCAGTTGGATATGTTAACGTAACTGGAAATTCACAACTGAATAGAAATTGAATTTGATTTTTCTCAGAGTACAATATTTTCCAAATAAATACGTATATAATATTATGTTATAAATTGTTCAAAAAAATATACATTTTTTTAAAAACTGACGTTTAGAGAATATTGGTTTGTTAATGTTTTTTTTTGGAAATTATGTGTCGCAGGGATCAAAGCTTATAAACCTTTCAAGCAATTTACGTACATAAACTAAAATGATAATTGTAACTCATATATAACTATGTAGGTACATTTGCAAAAAATTCGTAAATCGTGAATTTTATAAATTTATTTGTAGTTCAAACATTTTATATTTTTTTATAAAAGATTGTCAAAGATGTTTCTTTTGAGATTTTCGAAATAAAGTTTACATAGCATTAAAAATAGCTCGCATTTAATAATGCGCAGTACACCTGCTATTAACACAACATTTGTTTATTTTGCACAAATAAGCCATAAAATAACGTTACATATTTTTTGAAAATGTAAAAAACATGTATAAAATTGGGCTGCCTAAACATGTCGAATTACTTTGAAATTCATAAATTATGAATTCAACGTTTGAAGTATGTATGGTATTAATATTTCAAGTACAACGAGATAACTCAATGGTAATTTCATTGAAAATATGGTTTTTTGAGGCACGTATCTAGTATTTTATTTAATAAATTTAACATTAATTTTAAATATAAATATATATATCATATTATAATATGTTGTATTTTGATGTTCATGAGAATGATGATAGTTTTTAATTTTCCATCTCCGATATTGGGTTCATGCCACAAACAGTTTCACTGTTATAACATAGTTTTTACGCATATCTCACAAATCAACATAATAATATTATGAACATTTCATCTAAATATTTGTCATTTTTTAATGCCATATCAGAATATTTCAAGAGTTACAGTTACATTCAAGCAAAATAAGAATTATGGTTAAAAAAAAAAATTAAATTAAAATTCGACGTCAAAAGTTGTGGATAGTGGTATATGACGGCGTGTTTCAGACCTCAGCCAATGTTCATATTATACTTTTATGTTATGATAAAATACCTATTCTTATATACATAAATAATTTGATATCGTCAATGCACTAAGTTAATATAATAATTAATTGTCTTCAAGTTGAGTCAATATTCAAAATTACAAAATATTATTTACCGATTTCATACTAGATTAATAATGATTCCAACACTGAAGACTTATATTATGTTGGGACTGAAGTCGTTAAAATGTATAAAACTATTATTAATTTAGGTAGTTTTGTTAATATACATATTAACCATCAATAAAAACACATACTATTGTGTACTATAAATAACAGATAAAGGTGTATCAGGAAGATACGACAATTATTATTTAAATTGCACTGCGTAATATGGCAGATACACTCTGTACAATAAATTTAGATATATTTTTGAATAATAAAGATAATATAATATCATAGGTATAACATTGAACAGACATACTACTGTAAACACTAAACGCCGAGAATGATATTATTATACTTATCGCGGTTGTCAAAATACTCATTAAAATGAATACGAGTATAATATGGGTTGAAGATGATTTTTTTATAATAAATACTCACAAGTACCCCTATTGTGTATTTTATCGATCATATACTTACTGGATTTTAAGCATCGGATAGTTTTCAATAGATTTTACGATTATGTACCTCATAAAGGCGTAATTATGACGTGTCTTACCGCGCTGGCAATGGCGAGACCTGCAAATTTAAATCGAAAAACTTGTCATTAGAATATATTTTATTTTATGCAGTGGGGAAACCAATATAAATGAGGAACTTCTCGAAAAAGTTATTTTCGTCCAGAAAATAATTCTGATGATGAACCTACCTATTTATATCTATATTGTTTAAGCCCTAAAACAGGTAGACACTACTAATATCATATTATATTATACAATGTCATTTAAAATTGAATTTTTTTTATTCCTAGTAGTTTTTTTTTTTAGAAAATCAGTGTCATTTCTGTTACCTATCAAACTGTTAACATTTTAAACACGTTTCGTGTATTAAAAGTGTTCTAAAATATTCATGTGACATTTCATTAGAAATGAGTAGTACAATTGTATTTTTTTCACAATTTAATTTTCAGCAAGGAATTTAAAAAAGAAAAAAACACTTATGTAAACTGAGTAACTATCTAATGATTTATCATTGTTTTCAAATTAAAATAAAAAATGCCACATTGTCTTGAACCGAGGCAAACAAATCCAGGTTGTGTAATAATATGTACAATCTTTTTTTTGTGAAGTTGATTTATGTCTCTTTGATTGAGTGTCACTTTCTTGTTCAATATATTTAAAAAAAAATTGCATACAGAATCACATTAAACAATAATATTAGAGAACATATTGCTATCGATTATAAATTTCAATATGAAAATCAAGCTACTTATTCAACTTCTTTTTTGATAATTATAAAAAAATACTTGTCATTAATAATCATCAGGACAATAGTTAAATTATAGAGTCATGGATAGTCTTTTCTTTACGTACTATTGTTTCTATATCTTTCTACGTTCTCGTTATAATATTAGTATAAATATGTAGGTTAGGTCGTTTTGTGGTTTTGTCGTTTACCTGTGTAGTCATATATATTATGTATTTATTTTTTTAATAATACATTTTAATAATTTCATTAAAATTGAGTACTCTGTATATCCGTGGTTTTTAAATCGATTTTTTTTTATTACATTCATATTCTACATTTGTCAAAAATAAAAGTAATGTTTTGTCTTATAACAATAAAATTTTACATTCAAAAACATGTTCTCTATTTAATGGCATTATAAGTACTTACTTCTCTAACATTATAAATGTAAAATGTAATAAAAAATATTTATACCCATTATGTATTAGTTGTATCGTCTAATTATTTTATTCATGATATGCGGTTAAGTTGTATTTAATTAGTAAGTAATAACTTAAAAGGACTTACATGGTACTGCAGGTTTAAAATATGTCTTGTCTTAATTGCGTAATTATGCTGACTTTTATTTATAAATACTTTATATTTTATAACCGAGTCCATTAAAATATTATAAAATGTACCTTTTTGCAACGTAAAACTGACGATACTATGTATTCCATTCAGATTTCTACCAAATAATTTATCTGTAACATTATATTTTACAAGGTATTCCTTATTATTATTATATAATATAACGATAATTACGCGTTTCATAAGACTAATATAATATAGATGATAAATCGAAATAAAACACAAATAAGGTCATTAGTAAGCTTTATACCAGTTTATTTTTAACATTTTTAATGAAAATATATATATACATTTACATCTGGTCATAATTTTCTATTATCCGTCAGCATCCATTATACGTCAACCTATCTCTATCATAACAAAAGTTACTGTCCAACCACGTTATGTATGTATGTATATCGGTGGGTGTGTGCCGCTAAATAAATGAAGAAACATAATATTATACATTGAAATAGAGAGATGAAGGGGGAAGGAGAGAGAGAGAAGTAGAGAAGGAGTGAGAAAGAAAGATAGAGAGATGGGGGGGAGACATAATGAAGGAGAGAGAGAGAAGGAAAAGAGAGACAGATAGAATGAGAGAAAGAGAAGAAATAGATAGAGAGAGAGAGAGAGAGATAGATAGATAATGATTGTGTGAAGCAGGCTGAGCGACAGAGTGTGACTAGAGATATTACTGTGTTGTTTTGTTCATCGGCAAAGTCCGTCAGCCGTGAAAGCATTTTGCTAACACAAACGTAACACACAGTTAATTGCACCCCTTTTCCGCGGACTTACCGCCACCGGACCATCTAAATTGCATACGTAGTTCGCCGTTTAATAAATCACATCCACCGCTATAATAATAATAATAGTAATAATATACTGTGGCTCGGTCGTCGGTCGTCGTCCGAGACGAATGTCTCTAAACAGATTAATATAATTATATAGGTAGAAAATTAATTGCAACCTTTGGAATTTAGCTCAAAACAAATCAATCTTTATCAAAATTTTTTTTTCATCTTCGTTCTTAATTTTTTTCGATTCGAAATCACTTCCCTCAATCAATTACATTTTATATCTATAGGTATCAATAATATTTTTTTTTTTTAGCAGTTATGCTAAATCCCGTTAGTATAGGTATATACATTATTTGTATAGTGTTGTCGAATCAAAACTATTAACATGTTCAGTACATTTTTTTTCCAGTTACATGGTAGGTATAAACGTATTAATAATTATTGTTTATACCATATTTCATCAATAAGTAAGTACTGCATAAAGTCTGAAGTTTTTGGAAATGTGTTAAAATACGAAATAAAAATAAATGCATATTATATCCGTGATATTATTTAGGTATTATAAATTAAATCGATAAATCTCTTTTAGAAATAATAAATAGTAAGTATATACAATGTGCTTATAAATATTGTAATTACTTATTATATTTTTTTTCAAAATCTGAAAATGTAAAGAAAAACTTTGTAGTAAATAAAAGTCATAAAGTCTTAAGCAATATTATCAAGTTCAAACTTTATTATTTTAAACAAAATATTTTATTTTTAGTTTTTAATTATAGAATTATGAGGTTGTAATCATTACTCAAGATTAGACCTTCAGAGTATTTAGTTTTTACAATTTGAACATTGTATGATTGTTGAAGGCAAACAAATTACTTTAGTTCAGCAGAGACAGGATAACCGCAATTTATTTAAACATTTGAAACACTACATTTACTCAATGCAAATGCGATTGAATTTTTTTTTTAAACAAAAAATCAATGCTGTCTGTGAGAATAGTTAAGTGCGTATTTATTCAATTTACTCGAGAGTTCAATCCATGCAAGTATAATTAATGAATCATATTATAAAACCTTTTACGGGATAGTATATGTAAATAAATCATAAATGTTTATAATTCGCCTTAAAGTATAATATTCAAATAATGATATTTATGTTGATTTTAAGAGATTTGTGAAGATAACCGAATTTAGTGAACAAAAATACAACGAATATAGCGTTATAATATGATACGTAATATTTATGTTTCACTCTAAAATATTCTGGTTTGAAAATAATGTCCATCATTTGTAAAAATGTAATTAGATTATGTTTTGTTTTTTTAACGAGTAATTATTCAACATATTATTATTATGTTAGTACTATGATTACAGCGGACAAAAAAAAAATTATAATATTTACTATTGGTAGATATTTTTATAATTATCCAGTCGCTAAAAAAATATCTTATGTAATTACTGCAAGACGCCTAATAATTTAATACTGATTGAACTCGTTACCTACTCGATGTTTAAATTATTTCTTATAAGTATTGAATGACAACGAAAAAAGTCTACACCCAAAGTTTTCAAACAATGTGTCTGAAATAAGACACATGATAATTAAATTATAAAAACGTAGGTACCTAAATAATTAACAGGGAGCTCATTAAAAATTACCGAATTCCCCTTCAAACGACTCGCCAATAAATTTTTTTCCAGGAAAACGAATGGCTAAAATTGCCTAGCGATTATAACGAGATTATTGAAATAACTTTCGAATTAAATCAATACACAGCGTACCTATTTACCGGACTTAGGTGATAAGGATCGAAATCAATAACGGGAAGTTTAAATTTGTCTACCTATCTAGTTATATCGTAACTACCTATTGACTGTTATTAAAATGGTCAATATTCAGAATAAAAATAATTTTTATTAATTTTTAAACCGAAATGTGTCGCTTAGGATTTCTAAAGAAAGCAGACGGAATGAGGGCGTGTTTCGAATTATTTCATACGATTCCGCTTTCTACTTCCGATCTAAGTTCATCATAATGTTTCGCATTATAATTATACGCCTCATATGTGTCGAAACGTGTTATCTTTACCTTCCACACGCATAAAACACCTCATTACGATGCATAGACCCAAAACTATACGAGCGTTAGATTAATGTATTAGAGCTTTACCTACGTATATTATGTCGAATTACTTGGGAGTTAAACGAGGTATCAATATCTATATTCTATATATTATACCTAAGAGGTTATATTATCTTTCCATTCCGAAACGTATAATACCGCAGGACATAGATTAACACAGTTACTATTATAATATAGTCATACAGGTGTTTGGTGATTTATTGTAATGAAAAAATAATAAACACTATATTGTCTTGTAAAATCGAATGTATTTATTAATATATTTAAATTCTTTTGATATACAATCGAAATTCATAGATGATCGTCATATTGTTATCGAATATTCATAACATGTCTCATAATATTTTTTAATAGTTCTTTATTACTCGATCGCTGCGTGAAACAACACAATTATTTCTTGTTAAACAAAGTAATAGGATTATCCGCTAATAGAATGTTGCTAAAAGTAGTTTTGTCAATATCTATGTAAGTGCTAAACAGGACTGATGAAGGGGTTTTTTTTACGCAATGTGTTCAAAATAATAAAACCAGGGAAGTAACTATCTGCTGTATAGTAGGTTTGGGGTGTATCTTGTCATCGTATAACAAGTCACGGTATAATGACTAATGGATGTATTAAATTTGAATTAAATTATAATTGCGTACAGGAAAATTGATTTTGAGG
The DNA here is from genome assembly GCF_005508785.2 of Acyrthosiphon pisum. Lineage (NCBI taxonomy): Eukaryota > Metazoa > Arthropoda > Insecta > Hemiptera > Aphididae > Acyrthosiphon > Acyrthosiphon pisum. The sequence continues at coordinate 2,747,187 of NC_042495.1, read as the reverse complement.
AGCGCAAGACGGTGTTTCAGTCTCAATTTCTAAGGTTAGTTTATAATTATATAGGTATTTTACTATTTTATAATATCATCCTTAGTAAAGCGGCAGATTGAACAAACTTTTGCTAAAATGATCGCATAGATAATTATAAATAACTTATAAGTCAACATCGCATACTTTAAAACATTGTCAATAAGTTCATCACACAATGACAGCTTAAAATAATTAGTCAAAATATTTGGAAAATGTTAAAAAATTAATTTAAATTTATAATGATGCTCACCAAAAAAACTTCTATTCTTATCATTACGTGATTTATTTTGGTAATTAAAACGGCCAATCGTATGAAATTAAAATCGTAAAAAAATATTTGATTAAAAAAAATTCCACGCCCAAAATTCCAGGCCCAAAAACAGTAAAGATTATATAATATTATTATAATAATATATAGGTTATACGTACAAAAATAAATAACTACCGATCATTTCGAACCACTAGAACATGTTATTTTTAAAATTACAGCGAAAACACCATCATCGATTTAATTAAAAACGTGTGCGTTTTTGTATTTCATTGGGTGCTCCCCGGGGAAGAGTGAGGGGTTTCCAATGCCCTTTGAACTTTTCATTAATAGCACTAAAAGGCGTGTTATCCGCCATTGTCACTGTCTGCTATTTGCAGATGACTTGAAACTGTTCCATCATACATGGTCACAGCTGACATTGATTGTCAATTATCACAAAATGGCCTTAACGGGTGGCTATATAATACACTGGCTAGCCCTGAATATCACGAAGTGTCACTCTGCGCCCGTTCAATATAAGTGTTTAGATATATAAAGCCAATAGTTTTCGACTACCATACTATGGTGCTCCGTGTTTGAGCATGCGCAGTACGAAATACGCGCCGTTACATAGATAACATACTAATATAATATAGTCATTTACGACTTATTATACGATATAAAACCGTAGCTATCAGCTATAATAATAGTATAATAGTAATAATAAAAATAGTATAATATTATAATATTATGTAACTACCTAATTTCATTCGTCGCTGAAAAAAATAAGCACTATAGGTAATATGTGCAATAGCATTTGTTGATACGTCGCCGAATAATTAATATAAGTATGTATCTAAAGTATAAATTATATAATGACCAATGAATTGTCGAGGTCTGAAAAAAAAAACCGTTTAGTTTTTTGAAGTCGAGTTTGAGTTGATTGGGCGTAATATAATGTCTCCTAAAAATTAACACTCACGGGAATCTCAGGGCCAATAGTTTTCGATTACTGGTAGTTCGTATTTGAGCATACGCATTAGGGAATACGCCTTATCTAGATAACATAATATATAGGAGACAATGATAAATATAAGTATCGCGTAACTACAAGCGATAACATTATTAGAGATGTTAAAATACGGTATTTTTTAAATATTTTTTTAATAATACCTTATTATACCAGTTACCAGTATCGATCCGTATCGATCTTTGCAGTAATTTTAAATCATCAGAAATTGAAATTTATGAACAATTTTTAAAAGGCTTAATATAGTTTCAGAATACATTAATTTAAAAATAATACAAGAATTATTTTAGAGTAAATTAATATTAAAAGTCATGCTACCGATCTTGATTTACCTATAGTAACAAGAAATAATTTCAATTAAAAACAATGTGGTTACAATAGTTGTTCATAGAAAATAAAATAAAATTCTTAAATAGGTCAAGCCTATCAAATCAATTATCTAATTGTATACCATGTGTATAATTAACTTTCATATTTGAGTTTTATCTGTTGCTGAATAAATATGTGTAACACGTATATTATACTATTATTACCAACTCATTATGAAAGTCTAAAATGAAATACGTTTAGTGTTACGATTTGGACATATTATAACGTCTCAACGATACATTTTTCAGACCCACGGGAATCTTAAGCCTTGGGTTTGTGCGTGGACTCATTATAATATTCACGAGACAAAAGTAGAATCAAGTGGATTTTAACATTGACGAATTAATATGTTTAATTTATTGTCGTGCTCTGCTAATGCGTATTACTCGATAGTACTGAATACCAACCCTCAAGACAACTCTACTCACCCGTTTGCCACTCGTCTCTCGGTTAGTACTCTTCACGGAAGACGTCTGACAGATTCGCATGATATTGTTTGTTTGCCTTTACCGAAAATAATGATTCACCTGATCTCCTAAATGTCATCGACTTCAAAGTTTCGTCTTTTTACTCGCGGTTGCCGTCTCTTTTTATTATCATCTCACAGATAATGATTGTGTCGGAATGATGCTACTCGTTAATGTGTCCGTTATTCTTCTGATTTTAATTTACATTCGAATAATAAACACGCGTAAAGTTTAATGATTTCCATTCGTATTATGATTGTCCGTCGTATTTTAAAAATACATACCGAAGTGCCTATAATATATTATAACGCGAAAAAACTATAATTTTAAATATTAATTTAGTATAAAGAGTATAAAATATACGTTTTGATGTTTTTGTATGGTTTCAGCTTTGATAAAACAAAGTAAATGCGTGAACTTGTATTATACATTTATACACCAAAAGCAATACCTAATCATACACTTTTAAATAAACAGAGTGGATCGAAATTAAATTTGCTTTAAAAGAAAAATATAGAATATAAATATAAAATTAAAATCATGAAATGGTTAACTACAGTTATAAAGTTCTCACAATTTATATATTGTACTAAATACTTAAACATAAATAATTCACTAGCCATAAAACATTTTCCACTACAAATATTATTAAAGTTATATCATGCCTTGAGAATTTTCTTATTAGAATTCTGCGTACCTATTTTTATTATTATTATTTTTTTTTTTTGAAATCATCAATAAAGATATAATTTTTAATGAGTTTTAATAATTTAAAATAAATATGAAGATGGTGAATAGAATAATAAAAAAAAGATAATAATTAAAGTTCAATTTAAGAGTACACTTTGAAATATTCTAGGTATTTCGAAGTTAAATATTTAATTCGTATTTCTTTAATTTATGCTAAGTAGAATGTAATACCTATACATCGCATTATAGGTGAACTTGCAGTATAATTCTGTTTTTTTTCGATTAAAAATAGATATTAAGCTTAAATAACATTTCAATGAATTCTAAAAACATTAAATTAAATTTTTCATTTCTGGAATAGTAGTTTATGCAAAATAATTAATAAATATACATATAGGTACATTTTTAAGTTCTGAGCTGAGCGATGATAGTATTGATTTTACAAGAATGTGTGTGTGTGTTTTTTTATTAGTATTCGTGTCACTGTACACTGTATTATTAGAAATAATGCTTTGATTTTAATGCTTTGACTTTTCTGGTAGGAACGTGTAGTTGATTGGTGCATTTGAGAGGTCAAAATGGAAATTTACTTGTTGTTTTTAAAAGCCTCGGGAAAACCCAAAGAAAAATTAAGGAAAAACGAAGATTTATAATAATATATAAACGAAGAATAACGGTTTAAGTAATTTTGTTGTAATTTAAAAATATTATTACTGAGTACTCAAAACATGTAAAGTGTATTATTATATTTTATACGCACTTAAATGCACAACTTGGACCTGGTTCGCCTCGGTCACCGACGTGTTCTAAGGTCGAGCATCGGCCGACGTCGCTAGTTCCCGGATGGGTGACCCCTCGGGTTTTCATAGTGACGAATCCTCTCGCCACTCACCCGTGTTCCGTAACCCGCAACCGTGATTCCCCTAAAAAATGCCAACGGACATATTATATAGTTGCCGATGAATCAATAAAAAAATTACCGATGTTTGTTATCGAACATATATTATACGTTTAAATATGGTACAACCATACGGTTTAGGGTCGAGTCCACTGACGACGCTTTTTCCATCGCCGCCGTCCATCGCAGCTTCCTCTTCGGGTACGTTATATCTTTGGGTTTTCTGCAGGACGTGCTCGATGAAACACCGGAACCGGATGCGTTCATAATATCGTTATTGCTTTATCTTTCATGTCGGACGTTCACCATAGTAGTACATTTATGTTTCACACATTATACACGGTTCAAAACAGAATGACAGGATTTCGCGTGATTTAGATATTAATATCAAAACTAGACGTAACAAATACCTGTTTAAAACAAGTCAAATCTTAAATCTGCTCAAAAATGAATAAAATACCGAGGCTATCGATTTTTCTAAAATTAATTAATAATATGTGAGTATCTATATCGGTAATAACAATATATTCTCGGAAAATTAATTATCGCAAAAACTGAACACACGAACTCGATTATCAGGCTACTTCACATATCCAGCCCGAAATACTGGTCAATGTGTAATACGAGCACGACCGATTATTTAGGTTTTAAACATTTAATTTTGAATTAAAAAACAATATAACTAGGTGTATTATGCTAATTTCGTGACAAAGTTTATTTAGATTTATATTAATACAATTTGTTGTAGTTTAATGCAGTTTATTCATATACCTAGTGTAATAATTAATCATATTGTACGATATTATTATGCATAATACATACAATTATTGTTGAATATTATTTTTATGAGAATAATAGTCAACATTTTTTATATTAGATTTAAGTCGTACTGGCAATAAAAGTTACATCTTAAATCAGGTCTATACTATTATTATAATTCTGATAGAAGTACCTATAGGTCATATTATTAGAGTGTTATGCTAGGGTTTACCTATTAATCACCTGTTCTGCGTGATAAAGCCAAGTCATACAACTCACCTCAGATGAGCAGAAACCCCATGGGATTATCTACAAAGAGCCAAATTTTTCTTCCCCCAAAACACCTCGTGTTATTCCACAGCAGGAGTGTGCACGTAAAATGATAACAAAAAAAATTGACATATTATTAAAATCTGTGAATATAATATTATAACACGCGATATACCTCACAATATATAAACTTAACTAGATTTCAAAAAATCGTGTTTTAGTTATAAAACCACTACCATGGTCTCTCAAAAGTAATTTTTTCATTTTTATTGTTCGAGTAACACATTTTAAGCAAAATTATTCATTTATTTTACTTAGTGCATTCGACGATCATACGCATACTAAGACCCATGTTTTCGTATTAATACGATTCAGTTTGCGCTTATTATAGAGTTTAGATGTGAAATGGATTTTGATCAATTGCAGTGTGTGTGTGTTTTTGAAAACGATTAATTTCTATTATTATACCTACGAAAACTGTCGGTCACCATTGGGATTTTCTTGAAAAACAAAAAAAAAGGTCGTTATTAGTAAGTAGGTTAAGTTCACGGAATTAAACATTTAGATTAAGATAATTTAAGAATAAAAATATATAAGGTAATACGGTTTTAAAACAAAAACTGGATTCGAATAATCAATACAATTATTGTGTTTTTTGTTGAAAAAAAAATGCACAGTTTGTAATTATCCCACTTGCGTTTATTTCATACGCGACTACCTACTTGTTTTTTAATCAAAATGTTCCGGATAAGGAAAATTAGTTTTTTTCATACATAAAAACTGTATTTTTTCAACCCTTATAATGTATAATATCGGAAAGCTTGTTAAAACAATATTACCTTAAAAATCAACACTTAATTAAATCGATTATCGGGTTCATATACAATAATTACCTATGATAATATATGCCACCCGTTCGTACAAGCGATTTTAAATTTTAACAATACACCAATCTAATTGTATTAGGTGTTATTACCGTTACATTTTGTTGGTTAATATGGCGGGTAGAATAACTCAATCTTAAGATCAAAAGTTGAAAAGACCCGAGTATGATAGTAATATTGGTTGAGTATTAATTATATTTTATACTACTGTACCTAAATGCGTTTCGGAGAAATCTGACAATTATAACGGATTTTTATACTGTTAATGTGAATCCATGGAATCAACTGTTTAACTTAAAAATATCTGATTTATGAACATAATTATATTATTATGCCAGTTGAAATACACTTCGTTACACAAACAAACAAAGAAATTCTCAAACGTAAATATGCAAAAATAATATTAATTTAAACACAAATAGACGAAAGCCTCATCAGAGCCCTTAGAAATCGGTATTATATACAAACTTGACGCAAGTTACGTTTTTGTTAAATTACTCCCCTCGAAACATTTAGCATTTAGTTTACAAGTTTAGTCATTAAAACGTTCTCGTTTCCAAACTTCAAATTTTCAGAGTAACTTTCTTGCCAACCGTTTATTTTTTTTCACATTCAAACCTAATAATTAACAACATTATACATTATGAGCTGATATTATATCCGTTATGCAGCTTATATAACCATTAATCATAATAATATATTCATATCCATTGTTGTTTACTATTATCGATAGTATAATAATAATATTACAATTACAACACCGTCATTTAATAATTAATAGTTAACAAAAAATTATGCCCACGTCATTTTTCGATTAATTATTTTGTTACCTATAACAAAACATAAAAAATGCATTTCACCGACCAATAAACTAATAAATTCCTCGTTACAATATTTGTTAATCAGGCAAATGGAAAATGTGACAAATCTTTGCAGAATCGTTATATTTTCATCGAATCTTTTCATTCGAAATAATACAATTTTTTCACCATACCTACCTACTAAACCGCTAAGTCTAGCGTGTAATGTCTTGAGGGCAAAATCGAAAGAATTCTTTGATATATAGTAACGAACACGAGTATGTGTCTGTGCACGTGTGTATATATATATACCGATCTAGAGTTTCGACAAACCGATTTTTATGGTGAACTTCCTCTACAAGCTGTTCGGTCTTTGTAGTTTTTTGCTATAGTATTGGTATCCTTGTTTGTCTTAAACCTATTCGTTTTTTTCTTTTTTATTGGGATAAATGCAATATATGACAAGAGTCGTAAAATGTTTTGATGGAACCGTCAAGGGCTCTATATCTGCGCTCCTCCGCGAGACATCCGAAAAGTCATTCAAACGTTCTTCATAATACAGTTCACATACCCACCATATATATATATAATATTATATATACCCACAGATGTGATTGCTCCCAGGTATATAGAAAAAATTATGTGGTTAAATTGTTCCGGCAAAACGAGATGACTGTGAAATAAATGTACTTATACCATAAATAGGTCATGGTACCTGCTATATACCTGTATAAATGTACGCGTTGTGTTAAAATGTTCGTATTTCGTGTGACGACGACAAATAAACCTACTAACTATAACATTGTACTATTTTACAGGTACCGTCTGAATTTAAAACTGATACGGCTGAAATACAGCTTATAAAATTTTAAATGACGTTCAAGCGATATAATTTTAAGATAACACTTAGGGACACCTGTGCGCGCAACGTTGACTTTATAATAATATTGTGTCTACAACTTTTCTAGTCGAGCAATGATGTAAGGCACACCTTATATGGGTAATGTGAAGCGGGTATACTAATATAAAAGAAATATAAATATATATAAATTATCTGCTTTTCCGTAGACAACGTAAAGAATTAACATATTATTATATTTTCATTGAGTTCCTAGTAATATGATATTATTATTGCATGACATATTGAGCGTAGTGTTTTTTTCGAATTTAGAAAATATGTGTCTTGTGTGGGTGGGGGATATGTGTATATATTCATAGAGCCTACTATCTCTAGGGGACAACTAATTAGCACATAATTATAATATATAACTCGTTACCCTGAGAGAGTAAATATGTTTTTTTTTAAATAAAATATAGTTAATATATATTAGATACCTTATAAGATACCATTTATTTAAAAAGCAACTCTGTCTTAATATTATGTTACTCAATATTATCCATAATATTGTGGAGCATTTAAACACAATTACTATTTACTATTATAATAAAATTATCAATTATAAAAATTTGTATATAATATTATTGTCTGTACAGTCATATACAATATACATAATATAGTACTAAACATCAGCTATAACACAAAATCCGAATTTTATATTTTATACTTGACTCGTCGACGAATTCTTTTGGCATGATTCTGATACTCCGGCGACATGCCAATGAGGCCAACCCGTTTAGCTATATCTATCATTCATGCTATAGGTAAACTATTGAGTATAAAATGAATGTTAGGTACCTACACGTTAATTCATAGGACTTAAATAATAGCTGTACATAATATCATATGGGTAATGTATGAATTCAGAGTACTTATCCCGTTTTCATTTTCTCAAAATAAATATTGGTCATTTGACTTTTTGGCATAAATCATTATTATTGTTACACTTCGTCATTCGTCATTACTCGTCACCGATAACGCTTTTGAACGCCAACAACTACAGACGAGTGTGTTCTCGACATCATAAGAATTACCCTTCTGTGAATAGACATTTTCTTGGAAAGCTGAAAACTTATTTATATAAAAATATCGCGTTGGGATCCACCCCCGTCATCTCCTCAACCAGTATATAAACACGCCTTTGTATCGACGTGATTGACACATCGCGTTCACTAAATATTCAAAAGCTGACTTACCTACCTACGCCGTACCGTATATTGTGCACAGTATATACATAATATTATTAAGCTCTTCCTATAAAACATATTATTATTATTATGCAACAGAGGACGCACATCATAAGCAAATATCGTAGAAATTATTAATTCGCCCGTAAGTATGTTGATACAATAAAATTCATCTGATAAACTTTGTAAATTCAATTAACGAAAATAATGAGTTTCATGCCATAATATTATACTCGGTTGGAACTTTCGGTAAGCCAGCGTAATAATATGTGAACCGTTTGGTTTGAAGTGTCACATAATGTACGAATTTAATATATTATAATACCTATAATAATGTAGAGGTGGGTTGATGATCATCAACCCACCTCTATATTTATATATTATACAACGATTTAAAATCGTTTAAAACCGGTAAGGTATTAAACACACCATTGTATCTCGGACAATGTGTCTTGATGGCGACGGTCGATTATTATTTTCATTTTTGTATTTTATAATAGTACGCGACAACGATCTCTCCCACTCTGTATATAAAATATATGTAGTACATTGGCGATCATATTTATAACGGTAAAATAATATACTGTGGTAAAGGTCGTCGTGTTTTAATTATTTAAGATACCGACTTTTTACTCGGAAAATATAAACATACACCTATTAAAGTTATGAATAATTTTATGTCCTTTTTAAATATTTAGTTATGAAAAAAAAAGTTTATAATAATTGCACGTGCCACTGCGCCAAACAAATAAAAACCAATTATATAATATATTTATAATTTTATAAATGAAAAAAAAAATACAAAAATAGTAGGTACTCAAAGCAATACTAATATTTTCAAACGATTATATCGTAGCTATTATAATATATTTCGATCAACGCTTAAAGAAAAACGAATACTATAACTTTTTAAAGAAACTTGTATAAATGATATAACTAGGTACCTAACTTTGTTCGATGTTTTATAATATGTAACAATAATATTATACAGACGTCGATAACCAGCCGTCCAGTTTAAAATTTCAATAAACGTAGGTAGGTGCAAATAATTTTATTGGAATGTATAGGTGGAAAAATAACGACGAAATTTGCAATAATGATAACAATAAATATTCTTGGATAGTACAAAACAAAATATCTAGGTAGGTATTAACTATTATGGGTAAGGCCATGGATTGCATGCCGATTTAATCAGGCTTAAAATTTAAATGAAAATTTTATTTTGCAATAATTAGAGTTCGTTTTTCGGCCTGTCCTAATAAAATTGTTCAAAAAATCAGCTCACAACGGCGAAGGCTTCAAAAATATTAATAATAATACCTAAAAACGACATCGTAATATTATTTTGATGTTAGTAATTCCATTCATTGTGTTATATAAACTCACTAAATATTTTATAATATATTATTATCATACCCTATCGCAGATGCATGTGCGAAAAAGTGGCGTCTAAGAGATAAGGTATGCGTATTGCGTATTATATTACTATTTTATAATAATATATATGTATATATTTTTCTTATTGAATTACCGCACTACGATATTATTTATAGGTATTTGACCCTTATACGATTATCCATTTTTTTTTCACTATTGTCTCACGTGATCGGCCTTTTCGAGCGGCTGTCCACCGTAAATTTCGCCGGTCTGTCATCGTAGCACGCCTGCGAACCGTATTATTATTATTTTTTTCTCCGACGAAACGTCACCCCAGAGGACGTCGTTCAAAACCCCACGCTTACCGTTTGTGACCACACGCTTACCGTTTGAAACCTTACGCATAGGTCAATACCACACGTTTTTTTTTTTTTTTTTTGTAGGCTCGATGATTCGAAATATCGAAGGTTTGCAATTACAATTATCTACAATTTGAGAAAAAAAACATCGTTATGCTATTATGGTCAAAAAAAATGTTTATGGTAACTCATTACAAAGAAAAAAATGAATGCTTGTAAATTATTATAATATTTAAACAATGATTTTTTTTTGGTGATTTAAATTTTCGATTGTCTTGAAATTAAATACATTTTTAAAATCAATTGCTATTGTTTGTGACTACTGTACGATTACATTGATTGTGTTGTTTTAAACTATACGAATAGCCTGAAACACAGGAACGAGACAGTGTGGTTAAACGAGTAAATTAAAAAATTAGTTATGAAATTTAAAAGTTGCATCTTGTCTATAATAACACTGACGTTTGCAATATTTGTATATATATATTATAATATACGTATGTTTATTTGATCTTTGCGATTTTTGAAAAAATCTATATGACATAAAATATATAAATTGAAAATGTCCCGATTAAAACTGCGATGCTGCTTTAGATACTTTAACTATTATAATAAGTGCGTGTGGTATTAATATTATACAGACGTGTGTAAAATATAACGATGGCCTGTTTATGAAATTTTTTTAAAGGCCGCAAATTTTAGCGGTGGTACCATCTCAGGGTGATGGCAAGGTGTGTGACGGCATCACTAATTTAGAAACATTGATAATTATTATTGGCCTAATTATACACTCATCAAAATTAACGTACATTTTATAATATACTCAATACACTCGTTATTATATTACGCGTAATATGTCGCGACATAGATATTAGTTAATATATTTAAAACATAATATACAGGATGATCAACAAGCATGCTGTCCCCCAATTTTCCTTTTAATAATGAATTTATTTAAATTTTGATTTTGAAACATACTTATTCAAAGACCATTTTTAAAAATTCGTGAAGTTTTTCGTACTACTTAAGCTGTATCTGGTGACGATACAAACTTATGTTTTTCAAATGAAGACCCCTCTTTTGACTTTAAATTATTTAGGTAGTGGATAATTTTTTTGAAAATGTTGATGTACCAATAGCAAACCTATAATTCAAAATTCAAACGATTAGCTTTTGTCAGTTATTAAAATGTGTTTGGTGAATCAGCCCGTATATATTTTATTTTTATTTATGTTATAATTTGTGATATCATAACATATAGTAATATTATCTTATCAGCTTTCAGCTTTTGTGGTGTATATAACACCTGTGCTTGTGTTATTAAACTTTCTTATTGTTTCATTAATAGTGCCAGCGCACATAACGATAACTTATAGACGACATTAACGATTGAATTATTGAAAGTGTATTGTTTAATGCTCTATTTGCATTTACCACTGTTTATAGTTTATATTATAATGTGCTTTAAATTGATTAATTTCTAGTTATTTTCTAGTAGTAAAAGTAAAACAGTTAAAAACGGTAAAACGGTGACAAAAGTTGACGTGGATAATAATTGCAATATTATGATTATAAAAGGAAAGGAGAAGGTTTACGTACCTACCTGCATACAATTATATATATAATATGTATGACATATGTATTCACATTAAACGGTCCGTTAAAATGTTAAAATTGGCCTGCCGGAAAGCTCGCACACTCGGAAAAAAACTGAAATTACACCTCTGGATTTGATAACCACCGACCCTAGAGACGTATTCGAATGTTTAACGGTTTGTCTCTGTTCCTGTTCTTTTTTTTTTACCTTACTTGTCTCATTCTAAAACGCTTACCCAATCCAACCCTACGAATGTTATCTGAAAACTTTTGCACATTTGTCGCCCACGCGGGAGTTAACCTCGGAAAATCCTACGGATAATAATGATCGATGTAATTTATTCCATACGAATGATTTCCTTGTATAGGACGCGCTCATGGTTGTAAAACCATCCGATAATATACGCTACACCAGGTAACTGGTAAATTATTATTCAGAAATTAAAACAGTGAAATAATTATTGAATTAAGTATGCACTATAATATTATTGTTGTTTATCAAGTAAACTCTCCTTAAACGTTAAGACGTTTGAGTTAAATTTTATTTTCTGACTTTTTTTTTAATAATACCGTCGTATAGAAAATGCAATAAATATATTAAAATATTTATAAGGTATATTTCTCAAAAGCAGCTGCCTAGGCCGTATAATAATATTATATTATGATATATACCAATTTTATTGCATTATATTGTGTGTATATCTTATATACTATTAGGTATGCATACAATAGGTATAATAATAGGCATTATCCATACACATTATTATTATATATTAGAATAACACACTTGACGTTTAGATAGGAAACAACGTCAGAATGTGTAAAATAAGTTAAATATTTTTTGACACGTTCTATATATTATATGGTATTATTATAAAACGTCATTTGCGCGACACGAACAGCCGCACAAGAGTGATAAGACATATTGCCGAACATAATAACTGCGTGTGTCATCCGAAGGAGTTATGGATCTCCGCGGTATCGCATTCCACCGAAAATGAATAAGAAAAAAACCCATTGTGTATTTGTGTGTGTGTGTGTGTGTGTGTGTGTGTGTGTGTGTGTGTGTGTGTGTAGGGGGGGTTTAAGTGTCTTGTATCGTACGCATTATTAATAGTATAATGTGGGTACTTGTATATAAGTTATAATATAATAATATAACATTTTCATTTCACCCCTTCGTCGTTTCACAATAAAATCCCTCGCCAAAGGACGTTTTTCGCTCATGTGGAATACAATACACCTAGGCACCACCTGTAATCTGTATGAAATAATTTTGAACGCACAATAGGTAACCGTTCTCAGGTTGGGTATACCGCACGTAGCTTTGTCATTAACGTGCGTATTATATAGTATAAAGTATATTACAATGAACGTTAACGTTTCAAATTAAAAACAGATGCGACGGATATAAAAATAAATTTCGTTATTGTAAAAAGTACTATCATATGTGAATTATTCGTCTCATGTAATTAATGAAATAAATTAATTTCCGACGTTGTCGACTGTTTTGTTTTCATATATATCTCCAAAACGTAATTACACGGATCTCATAACCGACCAGCTGACATGACCATCGCATGATCAACGACGATTAGTTTTTTAATAATCATTGCGTATAATACTATGTGAAACTATATCGTTTTAATATTGTCCGACGAAAACTATGTTATTATTAATAATATTTTACTATTAATTACTTTTTTTTTAAATTCTTCAAACGCGCGTATCCGTCGGCATCCGTTTACCTATAATATCCACATCTATTTCGCGCATATTGTGCGGTCGTGTTTTGTGTGTGCACAAATCGTTGAAAATATTTAAATAACTGCCGTCGGCAGATAATTATAAAAATTTTAATGCCAGAAAAAATCGTTTCCACGACGAGCGAATGAGAGCGAAAGCCGGCGATCGACGGGTGGCTTTTATGCGGTGTTGTCGAAACGCGTTATTATTATTTTTTTTTAAATAACAATCTCGTTTTTAGACCGTCGTAAAAAGCCGCCGACCACCGTCGTTTAGATTTTAGAAAGTGTCAGAAACTTTGGGGTTCCAATTTAAAGACGGCCTATTGTAATATCCGCCACATTCCTCGTCATCGCCGCCGCCGCGGTTCAGCGAGCTTTTGATTTCGAATAAATGAGTTTGTTATCCCCACGTATATTCTTTTTATTATTATTATTATTATTATTATTATTATTTTTTTTTTACGTTGTCGAGCATCTTGACGTTATATCCGCGTCCCGCAAACACGTATCACATTATTCCATAGTGATGAACACGGTTTTTCTCGTTTACATTTCTGTGGATAATCATGTGCCGTTGATGTTCCATATTATTATATTATATTTCTCGCCACAAAATATAATATATAATATTATATTTTTCACCGCCACGGTGCAGTTCTATTATGTCATTTATTTTTTTATTTTTCATTACATTAAAAACTATCCTGCAGGTTTAGAATGTTATCATCGAGGTTAGAACCATATTATGCAGCAGCTATTGTGCAGTGTTCGTGCATGCTTTTAATATACCGATTCGAATAATAATATAATGCGATATTATAATAATATTACACTTACCTGAATAAAAATATCGTCAATATTTATATGCGGATGTATAGTTCGCGTGTGGTGGTCGTGTGAGGGACGACACAGTGTACACCTCGCCCATACACATACGCACAGCGAATAAAATGATTTTAGGTAAAATTTCCCATGGGTTCAATAATTACAAGTGTCTTAAAACAAGAACTTACACCGTGCAGTTTTTATGGTGCACGTAAACTTCAACCCGGACTCCGACCGAACACCACCCCGGGTCTCGTCTCGGGTCCCATCCACGTTAAGTCTTTTATTTTTACAGTTATATTTTCATTATTTCGTTGTTTATGGCCCGACGCGATAGAAATATGTTACCAATATAACCTTACCATGTATGCGTGTATACAATAAAGGAGTTTCGCGTGGTATATAAGGATATCCTTGGGATTTCATTTCGAATGCAATAATGTTGATCCAACAACTTTTATCGAAATTTTTTATTATTCCTAAAATGCGAGTTTAGCATTATCAAAAAAAAAAAAAAACATTTAGGTGCACAGTATTCTTATTATTCTATTCTTGTACATCTTACAATAATATTCTTTTGAGTAAACACACACAGTCAAATAAAGAATCCATACTGAATATTGAATACAAATCAATATAAAAAGGCGGGTAAGTCGTGGATGTCGCTCTGCTGTACAGTAGGTTACAAGTGGGTTACTGTAATGGATGGAATTAAATTTGAATCCAATGATATTATATCATTGTTTACGAAAAACGATTCTGAACGGAGATGATTTGTCAGTCTAGGATATATTATTTTTAAAGAAAAACTTATGGAGAACCTTGTACCAAATTTTAAAAACTTAGTTATAAAAGAAAAAATTTTTACGATTTTTCAACCACTAAATTACTTGCAAATTTTCGCAATTTTGACATATTTCGTATAAATTTGAACTTTAATGCTTATAAATAAAAATTGTGA
>NC_042495.1:2724282-2730752 GCF_005508785.2 Acyrthosiphon pisum | reverse complement strand
TATTAAATTTTCAAAGTTTTCTATCCAACCAAAAATTTTTTATCGTTATTTTAAAAAAAAATACTTAGAAAAATTGAAAATTTCATTTGTCTATAAATAGCTCAAAAAAAGTCGAAACACTTTGAAAATTTAACCCTGTATAGACAACGCTAATATAAATATCTGTTGCAAATTTCAAGTACTTACAATAATTATTTTTTGAGTTACAGTAAAATTAAGTTTTCGTTTTTGTCAAAAATTGGTTTTGCGTAAAAATTCGCGTTTTTCCGTTATTTTTTTAAGGTTTTTCCTGCCGCTTTTGAAAAGTATTGGGAAATTTTCACTTTTGACCCCCCAAAGTACCAACTAGATTCACTTTCCTTTCAGAAAAGGTACAACTTTTGAAAATCGAAGCATTTTTACTGCTCCAAAAGTTGTCGTCAGACACAAAAAAAAAAAAAAAAAAAACACACATCATTGTAAAATCAATACATTCATCACTTCGTTCAGAATCTAAAATCATATAGGTATGTCGATAATGGTTTTTTTTTTTTTTTTGTTATTTTTTTTATAATATCATTGTTATTTTTGCCGTTTTGATTTTATATATCCGATAGAGTCTAATAAAAACTAAATTGAAATATAATATAAAGTCCGATTCGACGGGCGAAAAATCAAAAAAAATCAGAAAATGTTCGTGACAACAACATCTTTAGAATAGCCTGCTGCGGGTATATACAGTTCACTATGACGATCTAAAAAGCACATCGATCATAATAATATTATTACGGTAGACAGCTGTTATAGAGCGAGTATATCATAGTAATATGTTATGTACGGTGTTATACCTATTTCTCGACGAACTCGGTGCAAGGTAATAATGCGATTAAAAAAACGTTTAAAAAACCATCGAATGGTATATCACATACAGGTAATTTAGGTACAATGCAGCTGATACTTGTAAGTACGCGTACCTATTGTGTGTCGGGTGTATATTTGCATACATAGTTAAAAAATGGTCCATTATTATAATACTTCATGTTTGATGTAACAATTTATTATTATTATATCGAATATTATATAGGTACCAGGCGATACGTTTAAGTTTCATTATTCCGAAAAGATTGTACATTTTTGAAAATATTTTTTTTATATAATTTGAAATAATTTCAAAATGACATTTCTGAAAATAACATATTATATATTTTTTTACTATTTTCTTACAACGTTAAAGGACGTTTTTTTTTAGTTTTTTACTTTTGTGAATGGCACAAAACATTTATAATTTCATATTCCGAAGCAGAATTTTATTTGGAGTATTTCAATCTATAAAAATCGAATTTCGGACAAGTAGTTCATTAGACAGTTGTATAGTTATAACATATAAATATTTAAGCTTTAGTTTAGCGGAATAGTGGATAAAATGTCCTCCCCCCCCCCCCCAAAGGTACCACTCTACTCCACTCGTCTAAATTGCAAACATGCTTATAAATAATGAGCTATAATTGTCCGAAATTCGATATTTTTGGATTATTGAAAATATTATGCTCCGAACGATGTTCTACTTCGTGATAATATAATGATATAAAAAATGTACGGTCAGGTTTCTCGACAAACTGCAGGCGCCGGCAATGAAAATAATTCGATTAAAAAAAGGTTAAAAATAACATCGGATCGTGGCATATCCCGTGATATGCGCTGTACAGTGTAACTGGTAATGTGGTTACGTCAATGTGGTACGCTTACCAATATATACCTATTACCTACGTGTCGCGTGATATTCGCATAGTTAAATCGTACCTACATGACGTTATAATGCATATTGTTCGGTGCGACAATACCGATATAGTCGTGACACCGAAGAGAGCGAAAAAAAACCAACTTTGAAGACGTACTACGACGGTTGTACACTTGCAGCAGTAATGATAGATTGGTTCGCAGCGTTGGGTATTAATGCGCCCGTGGGGTGAAATGTGGTTGAGGGTAAATCGCACTTGTCAGTGTCCACCTCGGCGATAAGCTAACGTCGCCAAATCTACTTGCGGGGAAACTGCTAACCGCATAAAAGGTGCGCGTTGTTTGGTAAAGGTTTTTGTTTGCCTCATTCAAATCCCGTGAAATTTAAATTGAACGCATTTTCCATCGGAAAATGTCAAACGCTATACCATTATTATTATCAAAAAATAACAATACTATAGGATATATTAATTTTAGTGTTGCCTGCATCTTGGCCGCACATCAGACACTCAGACGTCTCCTAATTCATAATATTATTATCATTGTTATTATAGTTTGGCGCATTATAAAACGTATTGTTTTTAATTTTAAACAATACGTAATAATAAATGTATAATATATATAACTGAAGCGTGTGCGAAGTGACCTATACCATAGATTAAATATACTAGTATATTTAATCTATGCCTATACGGTTGATTTACTGTCTTTATACTGCAGTTACAACACGCGTACACACTTAAACGTAATAATATTGTAATTATTTTATTATAAATGCGTAATAACGCCGTATTGCTTCATAAAATTATAATATTATAGTCATTGATTTGCGATTTACATAATACCGAGATACATCATATTATTATATTAACATAAATATAATTGATACTATAATATAATATCGAGACGATAGTGATATATATTGTATTGTCGAGTGTCAGCTAATACTATAGCATTTATTATTTTATTACGCTGATAATTTTCAATTTAAATGCGTTTGAATGTAAACCACAATCAACGGCGTTTATCTTATTAAGGAAAGTAACAACTTTTTAATTTTTCACTTTTCTCCGGACTACTTTTTTCCTAACCAATTTATATGTTAAAATATTCGACTTATTAATATCGTACACTTTTCCCCCGAGGCGAGCAAATTATTTCTCGAAAAAACAAAAAGCACGAATCGTCTAAAAATAAAATAATATAATATCGTTCTAAATCGTACACGTCCAAAAACAATAAACATATGCATAATATAATTACCACAATATCATGCACGGGTACTATGCGCGTACAACTCATTACAATAACACTGCCGAAACAGTAGTAGTGGACAATGTATTTTATACCGTGACTTGTGTACGATTTGTGCTCCCTGCACGCATACCTACGTAATATTATTATTATATATTATATATGGGGTGCACAGAATAAACAAACAAAAACGGTCGTGCACTGCTCACACTGCACGCACGGAAAACGGAATTGTACTAATAGACACGTCACATCCACCTTATATTTAATATCATGCTGTAACGTGCAATATAGTTGGGACGATGTGCGCGCGTAGGTACATAGATTTTAATTATTCACTTTACAATATATATAAATGTATAATATCATACGCTCACTGCGTGCAAAGCTCATTCGTAGCTGGAGGTAAGTGATCAGTGTGTGTGTGTGAGTGGCGGAAAGGGGTTGTGGGTACTTCGGGGGTAGAACAGAACAAGGCGAAAATCCCAAGTGTGGTACTCATCCGAAGTATATAACGCATAGCTTCGTTTGGCCCGGGTCGTATATAACTTCAAAACGAGTATATTACATTATAATATAGAATCCATCGCGCATCGCCGACCGCGAAATATTATTAAAGCGTAGAGATCAGCCGCAACTGCTTCTATATAATAATAATAATTATTATTTTATAATCTTTGTATTATATCGTTTTTTATATTTTAAACACGAGGACTCTCAAAACGCTCTAACAGCGGTGATTATTGATGACGACGAATCTGTAATGTTTTCACCAGCCGTACCTGCTCATTGTTTTAGCAGAATTTAAATTGATTTTACAAAGACCTTATAAATTATAATCCATTACGTGCAAGTGGTTCATAATATTATCATATATTATAAACCTAATTTTCTCGGTAAAGGAAATTGTTTTTATTTTTTATTTTAAAATTTGTATTTATTCTTCCGAACACGAATATCGTGTGCCCCACGAGTTCACAGTTAAAATACAAATCCATTAAATGGTTAAGATAATTAAATAATAATAATTACAATACATTTTTCTCGCGCAACATATCAATATAAATCAAGACATATTATTCCTATATTTCTATATAACGTGATATATAATAAATCGTGCAATTAAATATTACAACATATTAATAATATAAAGCTGTAAAACTAAAATTATATATATATATAATTTCTAAAATGGGCATCCAATTAATGTAACAAGAACCTATACTATAAGTAGCGACAAACATATATTCACATCATGATGTTCCTATTTGATATAAAGCTCAAAGAGCTAATTATACTTCCTATGACGATTCATTAGCTTCAAGTTCAAAGTAGCGACTATCATTTATACGTTGCTATATATTACGAAAAATACATTTTAAGTGTTAATATTTTCGCCCATTCCCTCTCACACATAATGCATTCAAACGAACAATTTTCCACGGAGAGAATTAATATTTAAACATGAGATCCAATATAACTTATTAGACTTATTAATATTATATTACACAGGTGAGCATTTTAATTTTGAAGCTGTACCTTATGACCTAGTCAGCCGTATAACCGAGGTTGAGAGTAGATATGTATTCTCAGTATTTTATTTTAAAATGTTTGCCTGTCTGTCATCTAAACTACCTATGTCTATAAGTTATAAATAATAAAACATTGGTTTAATAATTAAATATCAACATTTTCACGAAAATAATTATTTCCAGTTAATTTAACTATAAACGAGGGTTGACATCTTAAAATGTTTAATGAGGAAAATTATAAAAAATATATAAAACCCGAGTACCTATATATATATTAGAAGATATTTATTAAATTAATAGTTATGAAAAAATTGTTTATAAAAAATAATTCATTTTCATAGAGAAATCCAAAATTATTTTATTATTTAAAAATATCACTTATAATATACAATTATAAAAATTATCACCTGCAGTAGACGTTTAGTTAATGTAATATGTTAATATTCCAAAAACTTACCTGATATTGTTTTTGATATATTATTTCAAATGCATAAACCAAATGTAATGATTATAAAATATGAATACGAGTTTAATATGAATAAATATAAGCGATTTTTTTTCTAAACAATTTATTTTAAATAATAAGTTCAATTTTTAGTTAAATTACAATTTAATAACTTAATATGTACCTATATTTAGGTTTCACACTTCTACTCAATAGAAAAATATTAACAAATAAATTCCCTCTTTCGTAGGGTATTAAATAAACAACTTGGACGAAATGTTATAAAAAAGAAAAATGTAAGAAAATAAGTAATATTACTCACCTAAATAAGTTCGTAAGGTAACAGGTATACAATAGTGGTTTCATTTCTGCAGAGTAAGGAGCAACTATTGGTTGTTGCATAAATTTGAAATTGTATATTTTTAACGGAAAACCCACTTTTTTTTATTAGATTGGAGTATAACTTATTCCGCAATTTTGTGGCATTTATTTTATAGAGTTTAACTCGATAGTTTATTGTATACGCTTATGTACTAAACCATACAAAAACAAATGTTATTAATTTATTATTTACGACCACTTAGGTACTCTCAAACGTTTTGCCAAATTTTGAATGAATTAATCGAATTTATTATTTTGTATTCAAAAAGAAAACGAACTTCACTATCAACAAGCTGCAGGGTTCATGCAAAGAAAATTTTCTTTCAAAGACTCGTAAATAATATAATATGTGCATATTTAAGATTTTGAAAGCATATTCTAAAAACAAATCGACAATATTTTTTTAAAAAATATACCTATATTTCAAAGTCAAATTAGTTGTTTCCGACTGCTGTGTGTAGGATACATTATATAGAACGTCAAAAACGGTTTCGGAATACGTTTGTTCACAACAGTTGAAAATATTACAGTAGTTTCCGAGTTAACATCGTTTTTCAATTTTTTTTATTTACCTCTGAGTTGCAAAGGCCCTATGAGTCGTGGAATCTATAATATTTCGTGTTATAACGATGTATTATTTTTCTTTGAAACAACTTTTTAGATAAAAATATATACCATAAAACTCTATTATAATATTATTATATAGTGTTTGTGCGAACGACGGCTGCACATGCAAAGCCGGTTACGAGTGTGCGTGTGTGTGTGAGTGCGCGCACGGACGGCGGCCAACACGCAACCCGTCTCGTGTGACGGTATTTACCTACCTTAGTCGATAGCCCTGTGGGAGGGAAGAAAAGTGGACTGTATTTAAAAATATGAGATAGGAGCTGATTGCAAATAGGGAATTATATTTGTTATGATGATGATGTGAGGTATCTAACCTAATGCGGTACTGCAAATGTGAAACAGTTGTTTGCGGTCTAAATATATAAATAATTTATTTTGATATTCTGCAATACGAAAATCTTATAGACTAATGTTAGTAGTAATAAATAGTGCGCGATCACAAGCCGATCGGCGAAAAATAATAAAATAATACACAACGCACGTCGAAGACGACGACGAATAATAATTCAATTAGA
>NC_042495.1:2718078-2723156 GCF_005508785.2 Acyrthosiphon pisum | reverse complement strand
GTTTGGCACACGGGCCGATACTCGTAACGCGAAAACTGGCGTTCGCGACGAGTTAAAGAGCAGCGAGGCTCAGGTGCACGGAACACATAACAAAAATGGCGTTTTAACGGCGGCGGCGCACCGGATCGCGACATGTACGGGAATTTGCCTAGACGGCTCGGAAACGACAAAAAGTGTAGCGGCGGGTGCTGACGGCCGTCGGCTTGACCGCGACGGTACCGTCCCCTTCTTCTGAGGTACAAAGTTCACTCGCACAATTTTCGGCGGCGGCGGAGCAGGGTGACAACATTGCAACATATGCCTATCGCATACGAACGCGCAATTTTTGAATTGCCGATTGTGTACCCAACAGTGTTACAAAATCCTTGAAATGTTTAGCATATCCTTTATAGATTGAAAATTCGGAGAATATTCTATAAAAGTAAAAAGTTTATGTAAAATAGTAGTGAGATTTTTCACATAACCTTCCAGACTTAATAGACTAATTGATTATTATGTCATAATTTAATTAATACTTAATATTAATATTATAGAATTTATATTGTCAACAATTATTTATTTTATAGTTTGTTGATTGAAATTGTCAAAAATCTAAACGTTTATCATGTTTTTTTTATCAGACTTCACAAAATAAAAATGTAATACTTTATTGAATCTCCAACACAGTTATTTATTATTATATTTATTACGATTATTTTGACAAGCTTTTCATATTTAAGATTTATTCAATTATTATTATCATCATATTTTATATACTATTAGTGAGGTATTATTAATAGTTCATCTGAAATTTAACCTTCCAATTAGATAATATAATAAGTAGTTGAATAGGTATTACTGGTCATGTGGAAATTTCAGCTCCAACACTTGTTATTATAATTATTGTTTTTACATTCAAGTCCAAAAGAGCACACATGATAATCATAATATATGTCTTACTATATTGGCACCGTATTATTTTAGATTTTCGCGTCGAGTCACACCTTTACTAGATAAGTCACATAAAAACGAGAAATTAATTTTTTTAGTTAACTGTAAATTCCTCGGTAATATGTACATTGTTATTGTACACGTCAAGGCGTGTGTAGCTGTTTGAAATCATTTCATTTTCATAACTTGGACTCAGTACATAACCCTGGAGAAATGTTGGTGCACTTCTGTACTGTCTACAACACTATGTAATAATCAATTAAGAACTAGTTAGAAATTATATTCTGATAGATATATTGTAACCGTAACAAAAATTGTCTGCTTAAAAATTCGGAATATTTCAAAAAAATCTAAAAATAATTTTTTCATTATTGTCTGTCAGGTGCTTGTGTTACACCCTGTATTGGTAGGTACCTACGTTGTTGTTAAACGGTCGAATCTGCAGTTGTGTGCAATAACTATGACTACGATTAGGACGATTATAGGTACATATTACGCAGGTGAACTATAACAATAATAATAATAATAATTAAAATATATAAGTCGTAGTAAGTTGTATAATAGTGTTGTTTACACGGAAAAATAATAATAGTAATAATATCGTTACGCGAAACAATAGGACGACACGCTAATATGATGATGTGCCGCTCTGCCGTGAGTTCGTTCGGTTTGCACACTCGACGCGAAATCGCGGATATTGTGTATACGCTTCCGACCCGGTGGGGGGGGGGGGGGGGTGGGAGGTAACTAAGTTCAAGTGCATGTCGTCTCCGTCGGTTTTCCGAGATATTCCATATGCGCATCGGTAATCTTTCCGGAAGACATACTTACATGGCATTGCGTCTATATTATTATTATTATCATAATATTACAACATATTATTATATAATAGTGATAATGATAATAACAATACGGACGTCGGCCATCCGACTGCCGCGTGAAATATTTACGGTGTATGACCTGTTGCTGCCGAGAACGCGCAAATTGTAATAATATTATTATTAGGTACATCGTATTTTTAATGATTAGGCGAGTTGGATTTATTAGTTTTTAATACATAATATTATCGTGTTTTTATGGTAGCTGTTGTGGTAGTCGTCAACAAACGACGAAATCACCGTAAAACATCCTAGGCAATATTATTATAACATTATAATCACGATTAATATTAGTATAACGTTATTATAACACTATTATAATATTATCATTACAAAATGCTGTCTGGGATAATACTTAATTTATAATAAATTATAATAAATATTATGTTATTTCGATCCTTGACAAAAGGAAGATTTGGTCGATTTGATTTTGATAGCTGGACATTGTTTTTTTTTTTTTTTGTTTTTTACGTTATGTTTTATTTAAATTCGAGATATACAAAATAGCAAATTGTAAGTATCCATATAGGAAAAGTGTTTGCCTACGTATAAAATATAATTTATTCTCAAAATATATTATCATAAAATATAATAAGACGACACTAATAATAATAAAGGTACAGTGAAATTTCTAAATACCGAACACTCTTGGTCGCTAAAATGTTGTCCGTTATTCTTAGGGTTTGGATTGTAGACAGATCGTTTCTAAATAAACGTCCGCTATCGGGAGGTATCTATTGAGGGGAGGATTCACTATCTATCTATATATATATATATACGTTTTTATTTTCGTTTTTTGGGTTTACGATGACATACACATAAGCCATATTTTAGAGATTTCGTTATTATTTGTGATTTAATTAACGCTTATTTTACTAGACTGCATTTATTTACGGAATATTCTCTTTGTTCGAGACTCTTTTTTTTTCTCATTCACTAGCGGTGGTCCTAAACTTGTTATTATTTTGATTACAAAGACGAAACCATTATTTCAACCGTGTGGGCAGTAGATTTTTTAATTTTAATAAGTGTTCGCCTTTTTATGGCTTTAGTAATTTAGAGAAACATAATTTAAACTAAACAAAACATATTATTATTATATACCGTCCATACAGAATAATAATACTCGCTGTTATTTTTAAGCATCCACAAAAGTACAACATAATATACTTTAATACTGTACGATAAGAATAATTATTTGATGTTGTTCGTTTAATGTATATAGAAAACTGCACGAAGAAATTAAAACGACGGTCTCGCCGTATTATACGAGTAACACTGATAAATATTTTAATATTACGGGCGAGCAAAAAAAAAAAAAATCGCCAGCAATAACGTATTTAATTAAACGAAATAACAATACAATGTGTCTGTAAATGTGCGATGAAAGCATTTTTGCAAGTGCTAAGCGAAAAATGTCATAGGATCCGTCTTTGCAGCTCGTGATAAAAATATATATCAATATAGGTTCTATATATACATAAAACTATTATTTAACAACAGGAAGCCGGATAAAACTCTGGTGTGATTTTTATTTCTTTCTTGCGTAAAATAATTAAATTTTCACTCAGGTAAGAATAATAATAATAATAATAATTATAATCATATAATGGACACTGCGCATCAATTTGGAAATATTTAAATTTTCAATGTTTTTACCGCTATAATATTATTATTATGGTGATGAAACGTTATTGGTGAAATATTGTTATTAAATTCCTGGGTTTATTGCAGTCTGTTGTCCAGGGCATACCTATACCTAGGTACACGGCGTACACCGTTGATCACCAGTTTAGCGAATTTGTTTGCAGTATTCCGATCAACGCTATATTATGCTGCAGCAATGCAAAGTACATTTTTTTCGGTTGTAAATTTTATTGTGTACTTATTTGAAACAAAACAATTTTTTTGGTAGATAAGATAAGACTCACGTAAAAATAACGAACAGTGTGAAAAATTTTTCATTTTTAAATATCTATTGGTTTTTAAAAGTCAAAATATGTCTTTCATAATTATATATCATCATATTTCGATAAGTTTATTTTTTGCAAAAAAAATAAATGCTCTGAACATTGGCTAGTAGAGTTGTAATATTATGTTTTTTTTTTTAAATATAATAATATAAATTATAAAATGTACTACTCTTCGGCCCCTCCGAACACTATTGAATAGTAGGTACAATAAGACGTGTAATATTGTATAATAACTAATAAGTTTGAATATGCGATTCTACGCGTTACAATAACGTGCGTTTAGGGAAAGATAAGAAACAATCATTAAGTGTAGGTACCTAGACCGTTTGTACACAATTTTTTTTATTGATATTATTTTAAAAACCATAATTTTTATCTAAAAAAAACATAATATAAAAAGTTATGTTTATACTATTTATTCTTATACTATTTCGTATAAATAGGATAAGAATAAACCTATTTCAACGTTATTATCAATATTATTGTTTTTTTTTTACATATTATTATAAATTATTTTGATGACTTGATCGATTTTCAAAGAAACAAAATAATATATAATTAGTTATCGAAATAATTTAGATTGAAGCTTGTAATTTTCAAAAAAAAACTTAACTTTATCGATATACCTATCATATTATAAGATAAGTAACTTATCTGGGGCGTAGGTCTCGGATCGATACGCTAACGATCGTTTGTAACTTTAAATTTTTTTATTGAACCAGAATATTATTCAAATAGGTTTAAACTGCTATATGAAGAATGCTCACCCCTTTTTTTTTCTTTAATAATACATTTATTCATATTCTGATTTTCGGAATTGTTTCTAAGTAGGTACCTTTATAGGTACTTAAAGATCATAATATTTTTAAATATTTAAATTTGTTTTTTTACCATTTAAGAGGTTTCTATCTAGTTTATGGGGTTTATATCCAGTGGGTGATACGCATTATACTTATTTTTTCTCAAATAAGAACTACCCTTTTTACTGAATATCGTTAATCTGATAGTCTTTTTTTTAAAATGTGGAAGCGTCAAAATCGAATTTCAAACGAGTAATTTCTGAGTTGGTAAAATTAATGTTCAAATGTTGAAAAAATAATTTCTGCAACAAATCATGAATAAAAAGGTGGGTAAGTGGATGTCGCTCTGCTGTACAGTAGGTTAGAAGTGGGTCACTGTATAATGGACAGTATTAAATTTGAATTCAATGATATAATATCACTGTATAAGAAAAACGATTCTGAGCGAGACGGTATATCAGTCTATGTATTAGACATATATATATACTTATCTATGG
>NC_042495.1:2708444-2718028 GCF_005508785.2 Acyrthosiphon pisum | reverse complement strand
GTGTATATATGTATATGTATATGGATCACCCCACACTCAGTACGGTCCACCATATATTAGTATCCCGTGTTTTTATTTAAGTCTAAATATTACATATTACATATCACTGTATAAGAAAAACGATTCTGAGCGGAGACGGTATATCAGTCTATGTATTAGACATATATATACTTATCTATGGTATTAAAAAAAAAATTGACCTATAATAGGTACCTATAATAAATTCCAAATTAATCATATCATAATATCTATTAGGTACTTATAACGCGTTATACATCAACAAAAAACCTTGGTACTATCATAGATATATAATAGTATACTTTAGAAGTTTCAAGTACCCACGAATAATATTATACAATCACAACAAAATAACTAAAATAGTTATCCTATTGAAAATATTTTCAAAATTGTATGGTGTATAGGAAATACTAATATAAACATTCAGTAAAATTTTCATGAATCTGCAGTTATTCGTTTTTGAATTACAACAAAATAAGGAAATCGCTACATGAGAAATCGAGTGTTGTAATCCAATGTTATAAAAATTTAAATTTCAAACGATCATAAAAATTTAATTTGACATTCTTATAGATATTTTTTGTTTGATAAAGGTAGATAATCTTATAAGGAATCTTGTATTACATTTTCATATCTTAGATTTAAAAAGAAAAATTTTTATGAATTTCTAACTCGAAATAATTTGCAAATTTTCGTGATTTTTCCATATTTTGTCATTTTTTGAACTTTAAATGCTTATAAAAAAAAACTGTGACTCACGATTTTTATTATTTTTTATCTGCCTTTGTAACAATATACTAGGAGCTTTCTATTAAATTTTCAAGCTTTTTTATCCAACAAATTAAATTTTATTGATATTTTTAGAAAAAAAACTAAAAAAAAATGGAAAATGAAAATTTCGGTAAAGAGCTCAAAATATATCAAAATATTTTCAAAATTTTACCGTGTATAGAAAATGCAAATATAAACAACCTGTGAAAATTTCATATATCTACGGTCATTTGTTTTAGAGTTACACCAAAAACCAAAATCGATTTTGTTAAAAATCGATTTTGCGTAAAAATTCCCGTTTTTCCTTAATTTTTCTTTTGTTTTTCACGTCGCTTTTGAAAACTACTGGGAAATTTTTACTTTTGACCCCCCAAAGTACCAACTAGATTCACTTTCCAATCATAAAAGTTACTGTTGAAGAAAATCGAAGCAGTTTTACTGTCCTAAAAGGTGATGACAGACACAAAAAAAAATAAAAAAATAAAAAAAAAAACACACATCATTGTAAAATCAATACATTCATCGTTCCACTCAGAATCTAAAAATGATGGTTCTCATTTGAAAAAAAAAGAAGCTTTATATCACGGCACGGAACACTCCAAATTAAATTGCATGACGTACAAAATCCCATGATTTAAAAATATGATTCTTTAGCAGTATTGGAAACGTCTCGAAAACTCCAAAAATCAATTGGTTCACCATCGAAGCAAATCACGAGGTCCCTTTGACGCTCGTTGAATCACTCTGTATATAACATATCGATAAAACTTGTAATCAATTTGTTTTCTATCGCGAGTCGCTTTTAAAGCACGTGCAATTAATAACGTTTTTGTACACACACACACACACACACATAACATATTATTTTACACACACAGTGACGAGGTTCATTAAATCGAATTCGTGTGGGCTTCAAACGTTGGGCACGCTGTAGGTATATTATGCCATAGTCTGATGAACAATAAATAATAATGTAGGCAGGCATATACGATATATTATGTTAATATCACGAGCATGTGTCGTGCGCATAATATAATATTATTATTATTATTGCGCATATGATAATAATAATATAATAATATATTGTAATACGGTTACCAGCCATAGAATGTACTCCAGCTATTATCGAGACGATTGTGCGTTCGCACGTTTATATCTAATAATAACTAGAGCTCAGATTTATATATTATGCACCTACTAAAAATATATATATATATAAATTCTATGAATGTATAGGTTTATATATCATATTATATAATATAATTCTATAATCAAAATTCCTATCTATATATATATGCAAACATACTGGTAGGTAAACAAATTTAATGTTAAAAAGTTTATTAATCAGACAAACACGATATAACATTGAAATATCATATCATAATAATTTATGATTGTATACTTAAATCCGATAGGTACCTATAATTATTGATCTTTTTATGGATTGCAATAAGCTATACATTATTATTTTAATTTTGATTGCGATGCATGTCGTATTTTTTACAGCTTCTTCAATGATATCTAAGCTTTGAATTATTGTCATTTTTTGTGTATCGAAGTTGTTTTATCGAATCCTCTCCCAAAATCTATAGTTGACACTACTTGACAGATATAATATGTAAGCTAAAACATTTTTTTTTTATAATCATATTATCTGTTATTGTTTGACTTTTGAACGGAAACTGCTGAATTAGGAATTAGGATCAAATTGAAAGTCTTAGCAAAAGTATTTTACTGCATTTATCCCCAACCATAGTAATTATTAGTTTTGGCAGATGGATAAAAAATTTCAACGGTACCTTTAAAATATATAAATTTTTTTACTCGAACGATGATTAATTTGCCTTTTTTTAAAAATGTACTTGTTATAGTTTCTCCATTGTACGACAAATATGTGCATGTGGCATATCCAATATATCATCTAAAATAATATATATTATAATTTAAAAACAACTTCGAATTTTACCTTACTGAATCAAATATTTTAACATGATCACATACGAAAATGAATTCATTTAATTTGAAACTATCGTGGAAAATAGCGTGTTATGTTTATATTGTGTATAAAAAATGTATTTATTATGAAATATTATTTAAAATAAAAGCTTGTTTCATTGAAAATCTTTTAAAATGGATTTTATATATTTTGTAAAAGTTGGTTAATTAATGTGCTTTATATATTATTGTAACAGTCATGCGTCTATGTAATATATTTTAGCCTTAAATTAATAACTAATGTTGCACTACTATATTAGGGTTCTGAATTCGATCTCTTCGTTAAATATTTTGGTGCAATATTCGAAATAATATATTTACATATCCTGATATACCTATAGTCGATTAGTATTGATTAGATATAGAGATTACACGTCATGGCAAACATTGATAATGACTGATTTATGAAACATTTATCATTGTTGATAGTTGTAGTAGTTCAGGGACTGTCAACGGTTATAGCTTTATCAGTATTTCCTAATCGCTTATCAATTTAGTCTCATATTACTTGCTAGTTATATATTTTTTTGAAGCCAAATTACGGCGTCAATGTTTGTAATTTGATTAAATGCATTTCACTTGGTAAATATCACGTATATTATAAAACATCAAATATTTTTATTTTAGATTTAAAATGTTTTAAGATGATATGAGTTTGTGACGTCTTATCAAGTTATGTTTATTTAATTGTATATTTATGATAATTGTATAAAGCAACATTAACCGTTTATCAAATCGTTACATTCAATTAATATCATTTTTAAAAATGTCAACTCGCTCTGAGTACTATAGATATAACAAGATATCAAAACATCTTTAGATTCCGAGCGGAACGATGTCTTGTTTTTAATTTGAGATTTATTTTTATTTTTCGCATAAATGGAGTATTTAAAAAAAAAAAATAGTTTTGAAACCTTAATGATAGTCGTACATTCGTCGCCTAAAAAGTATAAATAGTACCGACGATATCGACGTGGCGGCTCGTGTGTCGGATCGATATCGCAGTTCTTATAATATAATATAAGTCTCGTGTTATTGTATTTTGCAGATATATTGTTCAATTTCCGGACGACGTTCGTCAACAAAAAAGGCGAAGTGGTGTCGGATTCCAAAACGATCGCTTTCAATTACTTGAAGAGCTGGTTCGTGGTAGATTTATTCGCCGCTCTGCCGTTCGACCTGTTGTACGCATCGGACGTTTACAGCGGAGACGTGAGTATATTATATGTATATCGTGTCGGGATTATAGCTGAGCAGTGTGCGTGTTTCGTAATAGTTGTTGTTGTTGTTGTTGTTGCTGCTGCTGCTGATGTTGTTGTAGTAATGGTGGAAGGATATATAGTGTGTGGGGTAGTGTGGTGGGTATATGTATAGCGAAGTGCGCGTATAATACTTCACGCCTAAAGTACGTAGAAAAATTTACGATCTTCGCAAAACTCTCGGCCGCCGTCGTCCGTCCCGAACACCCGCCCGCCTCGCACGCTCGACACATTTTGTTCGCCCTAAATATATCTGCGAGCGGTTCACAGTCAATTTACCTCCAAACATGTGAGAAATTTAACCGTGCAACAGCCATAAGAGACGGCGACGCCGCCGCCGACGGTCGCTCGAGCGAAAAACTTTATACCCCGACCGCCGGCGCGTTGGAAATGAAAAGTTTTTTTCCTCCCTTCCCCGCATCTCGCACACCGTAGTAATAATAATAATATAGAGTCCCTCCTTAATGACATGCCCATCCGTTCAAATATAACCTACACGCGGGCAGCGACAAAAATATTATTATTTATTTCAAAAAGTCAACTCGTGCAGTGGATAATACTCGTGTAGTTGAGATACCTACGTGTTGAGGTGCTGCACGAGCTAGAAACATCGAAACAAGAGAGAATAATAATAATAA
Organism: Acyrthosiphon pisum; assembly: GCF_005508785.2. NCBI lineage: Eukaryota > Metazoa > Arthropoda > Insecta > Hemiptera > Aphididae > Acyrthosiphon > Acyrthosiphon pisum. The sequence continues at coordinate 2,713,347 of NC_042495.1, read as the reverse complement.
TAATATAACGGAATATTATAATATCGATGTATTTTTTTCACGTGGAAAAATCACCGTTTTAAGTTTTCTCTACGGTAAAAAGTACTTATAAACTGTTGACCGTACTAAAAACAAAATCGAATTAATTTAAATTTAATACTTTGCGTTTGAAATATCATTAAATCGTTTTATTCAGCTTACTTTTTACCTGACACGTGCTATCGATTTAGACGAACGCATATTATTTTTTTTTTTTTTTTTTTTTTATTAAAGAAATAACCCTCGGCAGCTTGGCCATTGGGATAAGATACATTTTTTTTTTACAAATAGGTGTTACATGATATAGAAGGTTTTAATAAAAAAAAAAAACAAATGTCTAGACTAGGTTGTATTATAATCTTAATTATGAGGTTGAGTATTCAGCTGGTTAGATGAGTCCCAATCCGGTCTCCTGGAGGAACACGAATAAGTCAGGTGATGGCAAGACTGGTCCAAGTATGTCGTATAAATCACTGGATAAATGATTGCGGTTCCTTGCGTTGAGGTATGCAAAACATTCCGTGAGGATGTGTTTTATTGTTAGTGCCACCCCGCATGTCGCACACGAGGGAGGCTCATCTCGGGACATTAGGTAGCCATGGGTTATTCTGGTGTGACCTATTCTTAACCTGTTGATGATGGTTTCCTTTTTCCTGTTACGATGATTGTTAGGCCAGTGGAAAATAGTTGATTTAATTTCGTTAAGTTTAGTTTTTTGTTTTGCCCATGTATTTTGCCAAGCTTGTATTGATATATGTTTTATTGTTCTTATGGTATCTTGAGAAGTAGTGAGCGGGGTGATGTCTAGGGAAGTTGAGGAGGCTGTATGCTTGGCTTGCATATCAGCTTTTTCATTGCCTTCAATTGAAAAATGGCCAGAACGCATATTTTGTATATTATTTAATAAACCTTTCGTGCATTACTACATTATGTAGTTCCATTCGTGGAATGCATCCATACTACACGCAATGACACAATTTTTAAATTTATATAATCCTACATTTCATCAGTAAGATTTAAGTATAAGAGATATTTTTGCAAACAGTGATGTTATTGCATCAATTGCTTAATGAATACATTATAAGCTATACAATACACAAGAATTAATATTATCAACTGTTTTTAATACCATGACGAATATTAAATACCTACTTTGTGGTTCGTTTCTTATGCAACAATTTTAAAGTTACAAGTCATGTTATAACCATCGAATAATTAAATTAAATTTGGCGTCTACGACTTATCTTCACCTAACCTTCTATAGAAGGTAAACTAATTTATGAATAATGAGCATTTAGATAAAACCATCGTGTTTAACCGCATTCAAGATTTATATGCAAATAGTATAAGTACCTATACACAATCATTAGGTTTTGTAAATATACACTACCAATGTCTAAAAAAATAGATAGTCCATCCAAATTTATTCATGTTATTATATGCAGCTGTGAGCTGTTAAGAGGGAGTAACACTGGCATTTGTTGTCTCTGTCTTACAGGCGTGTAACATACCAAGTTTAGCTCAGCAGATCACGTTTAGCTCCATTAGTTTAAAAATTAGAGTGAATCGATCTATTATAAAACTTGATGGTAAGAACATTATCTGTGTTTGTATATGGGTGATATTTAATTTTTTTTAACAAGTTTTGAGTATACAATATAGCGTAAATTAAAAATGGTCCTCGTAGAAAACCCATATAGCTACAATAAACACAATAATTACCACCTAGTTTCATTATAATATAGATATGTCGATTCGTTCTATTTTTCAAACTAACTAAGCTAAACGTGATTTTCTGAACGTACATTTGTTAAGCCCTTGTAAGACGAAGACTACAAAAAACAGTGTCACGTCTTCTTATTAACATACACAGGCACCTATATATGTATATTATATGATTATTTATTTTTCGATTATTTGTAAGCATAGGCCGCCACGCATGAATTAGAATTTAGCGAAAATAATATAATATAATATATTATACCTTGGTATGTATCACAAACGATAAAAACAAATGTAAACTTTCCACAACTGTATATTGGTACGACTGTACGAGGTTTGTTGTTTTATAATAATTATTGTTGTCCTAACCACCGATATGACGTGAAACCGCTGGACAAATACAGTGTAGCTGACGTCACTCCTACGGGTGGATTCTCGGCGTCAAAATGTCGCGTGCTTGTGCGACGATTGCGGTTCATGTCCAACTTATCTTGTCTTAAACTTTCCAAGCGATGAGTGACCATTGATTCTGGAAATGCTAAAACAAGCTTTGAGATAATCTAGATATATTGTTGTATACGTTAAATACGATATAGGTAGAACTGTTTGAAATAATAAATGATAACAACACGACCAAGATTACGAGATGCATAGCTACAGTCGCAAATGAACACTGCGGCTGTGTATCAGCAGTTGCTCACTTTTTCTAACCTCCACTTCGAGAGAGAACAAACAGTGTGACTCCATCGAACGAGACCTTACCTGATCACGAATATGTCGCGTAACCGTGGGGCAAGCACAGCGCATGGTAAAAGTCTTAAGTCTCAATGAACAATATTTTTGAATTACAAACATGATAAATAAAACATTTATTATTCTCGTTTATCATCCAATTTTGACATTAGTATTGTAAACGCACGTAAAAAATTATTTTTGATTTACGCTCAATTTTTCTCTTAATTTCAGTATTAATATCCTATCATTTTATGAAGAGCCATTAATTCAATTTTCAAGCTGTATGACAGAGAATATATTTTTGACATGTATACCTATGTTTTATGACTGAGGGTCATTCTATAATTTTGCGTGACACGGAGTGCATTACCATGACGTCATCGTGTTGAGCCTGAAGGCCTAACATAATATTGTATTTTTTCCGAAATAGCAAAGATGAAATTTATGTTATAAAGTTCCTATGTTGCCTCTAACAACCGATGATTAATATAATTAGGTCTCCATAGCAACCTCATTATACTTTTTTAGATTCTGAGTGTAGCGATGAAAGTATTAAAATTAAAAGACATATAGATTTATCGATGTATCAACATGCAGTGTGGATGCTCCTTGATTTTTATCAACATAATATGGACATAATTTAAAAAAAATCGAAAACTTTAAATTTCTATAAACAGTTCAAAAAGAATTAAAATTATTTTGAAAATGATATCATATAATATAGGTAGCAAATTATATCGCTGATGAGAGTCTGTCAGGTTACGGGTGCATAACACTGATGTTATTGTCGTTAACATTGTTTTATATCAATAAACGATGGGGGCCAGATGAGAAGTAATGCTAATGCGTTTCTTCTTGCTATTGATACCACGAAAAAAAATAATAGGTAGAAAATTCTAATACCTACCTATAAACATTTGATAAATGTTTCAAACAATTCAAATCATTATTTGTTTTTTAATTACAGAATAACAGTCAGTTAATTTTTTAAACTGATTTTGCGTAAAAAGGTCTGTTTCACTTTGTTACCATTAAAAATATATTTAAGTTACCTACAGATTAGAGCATTTTTATTTTTTACTGATTAAATAGGCAATGAAACACACATCTTTGTAAAATCAATACACTCCGCATGGAATATAAAAAAGTAGCTATACAAGTTTTAACTTTTTATAAAATTCTGTTAAAATAAAACAGTATTATGATTGGTGTGTAGACTCTACAGTGTAGTTGTTATAAACTAATTTATAGGTTTATGGTGTAGAGTAATCTGTAAAATCAATCAAAAAAAAAAAATTGGAAATTTTAAAAGATTTTTCCTTTCAATGTCGTAGAGTTATTATTGAAGTAAAAAATATAGAGAACGTAATCAATATTTAATAATATTATAAAAATATAAACCGCCTTATTTTTTTAGTTACTTATCTGCTGAAGAATAAATAGGTATAACACAAATATTTTGATATTTTGATAAAGTACTTAGTTAATTTAAATTGGATTCAAATGAGACGATATTTATTAGAATTAAAATACCACGACGTGTTGAATATATTAAAAATACTCAACATTTTTAGAATTTCCAGTTTTTACTTTTTTTTTGTAAAATACATATTAAGTGTTTAATATATTATTAAATATGGTGGTTCATCCAGCATCCTCACCCTTTTATCACTTTAGATAACTAAGCTGATTTTTAAATTTTAGATTCTGAGTGGAACGATGAATGTATTGATTTTACAATGATGTGTGTTTTTTTATTTTTTTATTTTTTTATTTTTTTATTTTTTTTGTGTCTGTGTACACGATAAGTAGTCGAAATAATGCTACGATTTTCAACTTCAGTATCTTGTTCGATCAGAAAGTGAATATCGTTGGTGCATTGGGGAGGTCAAAATTTAAATTTCCCAGTAGTTTTCAAAAGCGACGTAAAAAACAAAAGAAAAATTAAGGAAAAACGGGAATTTTTACGCAAAATCGATTTTTCACAAAATTGAATTTGGTTTTTGGTGTAACTTTAAAAAAAATTACCGTAGATACATGAAATTTTGACTGAATGTTTATCTTAGCATCTTCTATACACCATAACATTTTCAAAATATTTTGATGTATTTTGAGCTCTTTACGGACATTTTTATTTTCCATTTTTTTTTAGTTTTTTTTCTAAAAATATCAATAAAATTTTATTTTTTGGATAAAAAAGCTTGAAAATTTAATAGAAGGCTCCTAGTATATTGTTTCAAAGGCAGATGAAAAATATTAAAAATCGTTAGTCACAGTTTTTTTTTTTTAAGCATTTAAAGTTCAAAAAATGACAAAATATGGAAAAATCACGAAAATTTGCAAATTATTTCGAGTTATAAATTCATAAAAATTTTTCTTTTTAAATACATAAGTATTTTAAAATGTAATACAAGATTCCTTATAGGAT
>NC_042495.1:2679959-2707417 GCF_005508785.2 Acyrthosiphon pisum | reverse complement strand
GATTGCATAATATTAATCGTGGGTACTTGAAACTTCTAAAGTATACTATTATATATCTATGATAGTACCACGGTTTTTGTTGATGTATAACGCGTTATAAGTACCTAAAAATATTATGATATGATTAATTTGGAAATTTATTATAGGTACCTAATATAATATTATGTCTTATACCTAGAACTAACATACCTTCTCCGCTCAGAATCGTTTTTCTTATACAATGATATTATATCATTGAATTCAAATTTAATACCATCCATTATACAGTGACCCACTTGTAACCTACTGTACAGCAGAGCGAAATCCACTTACCCACCTTTTTAATTGTTCATTTGTATTGTTACCATACGAAGATTATATTATTATATTATTATGTTTTACTTCTAAATAATCACAAATATCTGATATTTACAAGAAATTACTCAGTAGCAGCAACTAGCAAGCAGTAGTAGGAACCTATATTATTTCTGTTGACATTTTGATTTATAAACATTTAATATAGGACAGTAGGTATAGGACTTCATATAATTTTCAATCTAGTAGGTTAGGTATAGCCAACTTCAGTACAAACTTGGAATTATTGTAGTTAATTTCATCATTTGCCCTTTTAAACTCCGTAAAATTTTGTTTATACAGGTACATTTATATATATGTATATGTCTTCAAACGTTTTTAATGAAATTTGTTCTCTCTCAGCTGACGTTTGATGATGTGACCTATTGTCGTGGCTTGTGTGCGTACAGATAAATGCGGGCATACATAGGGGAACTTATTTGACTTTTAGGTCTATAAATTAAATGTTGGTATCGACAAACAAACGCTTACGAGAAAGGATTCACAGTGGATTATTTTTCTTAATATAGAAAATGTTATTACAGCTTATCTTATTGAATCAATCGAGATGCCTTGACAGAATCCATTGTATTTCGTCGAGACTACTAGTATTGTCTATAAGTCCTATGACTTAATAACATAATCTAATAAGGTATATTATTTGAACTTGTATTGTATGATACACAGCAAATTGATGGAAAGTAATAATATATTAATACTTCAGAAAAGTATAAAACTCACGGTCGTAATCCTAAAAGCATACTCCAAATTTTAGAACAACATTTACTATAAAAATTAAATACAACAAGTAACAACAAACAACATTATATGTGGTCTAACTGACAACATATTTTTATTAGACCATAGTATAATCAGATAAAATATATTGAAATTATGTACATTCTAGAAGTTACTGATTTCGAATTATTTCGTAAATTGTTTAATAATATATCGATATTCAAATCACGTTGATGGATGAATATTGAAAATTTTATCTGTATAATATATTTTGTATAAAATATATTTTCACTTAGAAGAAACCTAATTTGAAGGCTAACTATTTTAGGAACCCAATTTTATGCATAAAGGATTATCCTTAATAGAATATTAATATGTTTCAATTAAACTACAATATTGACCTAATGCAATACATATTATTACCTAACTTGTACAGTTGTATATCTATATGATTTAATTCTACAAGTAATATAATATAAGATTTATCATATTTTTATAATTATATGCATCTTATAAAAATATTTTTTCAATAAAATTCTTCAAACATTAAAATATGCCCTTTACTAATCTTGTTTCGTGTACAATTTAATTTTCATAACTTTGATAATTCTAATCAATAACAAATGATTTCATAAAATAAAATGTCCGTGAAAAGATTTTTTATATATCTGGCACATGTATCCACTTTTTTCCGGATAAAATTGAATAATATAATATTCAAAACGCACACTGCATAATCATTTATATTTTGGAATATGGCCTTAACAAATTTAAGCTTTTAATATGGTATGAATAAGAACATTTTTCACAATACTACATGAAGCATGGCATGTTATCAAAATTTCGAAGGAATGTTGTTATTTATGTATCACAGACTAGAAGATGAAAAAAAAAATTGGACGAAAAAATGAAAGCTTTTACCTATCAGTGAAGGAGTAATAAAATTTGATGAAAATAGATCTGAAAACAATTTTAAACTACTTTAACCCAAACGCTTTACAATAGATATCTATTTTTCATATTTTATTGGTCCACCGTGTTTGATATTTAATGGAAAAATGAAAAGGAAATACATAATGTAGATATAGAAAAGGATAGAATATTTATTTTGGTCGTATTTTACGACGATACGTATATTATATTTCTTAATATTAAGTTTGACATCAAAATACTTAGATAGGTACCCACTTAAAACTATATTATAACTGTATATTTGTACCCATAAGTTATTGATTTCGTTGTGATATTTTATTTTTTTAACTGTTTTATGATTATGCGTATTTTAGATAGGTACACGTATGATGTGTACGTTGGTATACTCTTTAATAGTGTTTAAATCTTATGGTTCTGTTTACTTTGAATATTACAAAGAATAATGTATAGTAAAAACATAAGTTTAGAACACCTTATATCTCCCCTACCATCTGTCCTTTTGTTAGTTGACAGTACATATTGATTGATTGTATTACTATTTTATAACCATTTTTCAATTCAAATTAAATTCGTACTATGTATTTAATATAGTGCCTTGAGTATAATTAAAAAGTAGGTCCTTACTATAATATAAAGGTTACCAAATAGTTATTTTTAAATTGTATAAAATGGAATTATATAGGCTATTGCGTTGTATTAAAATAAAGATTATTTTTCGGTATTTGGCTAAATGTTTGTCATCGTATTATAGTATGAGTTTTTATAAATAATTTAAAAAAATTTATTTTTCTAGGTGCGATGAAAATTCGAACGTTCGTTGCATTAATAATGTTCACTTTATTTTTTCTAAACATAATATTATGTACAGTATTATACTATAATGACTAATTTTTAAGTGAATGTAGTCACGAAATTTCGTGTAAATTATAGATTAACATTATTACATGGATACATTATTATTATATACAAACGTATCTAATGGTGTCCCCTGGCTGGAGACGAAGGTATACGCATACCTACCTACCTACTAATTTGAAGTAATAGGATTATGTAGATTCCATTATCCCACCACTTAAAATTATTAGTTTATCTTCTTCGCAGAGAACCCCAAACCTGTAAAATAAATGTCGTTGCTCCAACTGTATATTTTTATTTAACAATTTTATCAACGTCTGTCTGAAGTTAATTTAATTTTTTTTTTTGATTTCCAGGAAGCTGGTTCGGGACAAGTTCATTTGTTAAAGCTGACCAGACTTCTGAGGTTAGCGAGGCTGTTGCAGAAGATCGACAGGTATTCGCAATACGGTGGCATGATTCTCACACTTTTGATGCTCCTGTTCACATTAGTTGCACATTGGTTTGCGTGCATATGGTATGTGATCGCTGAAAGTGAACGCCACGAAAAAGGAAGAGATTGGGATCTAGGTAAATCTTTGTTTACAACTATCGTACGTCTAAACTTGAAATTAGGTTTAAATGCAGAACGAGCTTAGTAATCTAATAACCTGCACCTATAGTCAATTAAATCATTAAAATTCAAAGAAAAATCTTTTTTCCAATTAGTTGAAATACCTACCTATATAATATAGGTGTCTACTGTCTATGTTATAATATATTTTTGATAAACTTTATATACATTTCTATTATTTTGGGGTTTTATGATAAATAGTTATATTGTGCTTTAAATATTGTTGAAGACTTCTAAAAAAAAAAAAAGGAGGAATAATATTAACAGAAGGAATAAAGTTAGTTCATCTATTTATTAAGTAATAATCGTTACGATATCAGATTTGCAATAATTCAAAACATTATAGGAACTAAAAATGACGATTTAAAATTAAAAAAAAAAGCTTATACGTATAAAACATTTTTTCAAATTTTAACATCTACAACACATAGATACTATACTATAATATAATACGTTTGCTGCAATCGTTTATAAAATAAATATTTTTACCGTCCAAAACGATAGTGTCAAAATAAATTGATTTGATACTTTGATAAAATATGTTACTATTTTAAAGCTTAAATAAAAAAAATACCCAAGTAATTTAAATGTTCAATGGTTTTTTTTATTCCAAACGACTGAATTAAATTTTGTAATATTTGTAACCATTGATACGTCAATTTGTTAGTATAATTATATATAAAACTATTTTATAATATATAATAATATCATATTATGGAAGTAAAATATAGTTTCATAAGGGTCCAATTTACTTTTTATATGACGTACATATTATACCTAGGTACATAAGGTACATAAGCTAATCTACCGCGTTTGTTTGTGATTTGTAAATACGACGTGAATTGCGTCTATTCATTTCATCGAAATATGGTATATTTATTTTTCCTATCGGAAATTAGGTTCTTGAAAACTTTGAATTGGAATTTATAAAAAAAAAAAAAATGTTTTATACATAACTAAAAACTGGTGGAAAATTATGCGTTTTACTTACAGCGAGATTTCAATGAAAACAAATTATATTTATATAATACTTTCAAGGATATTTACATTTCTAAAGCTAAAAAACTCAATCAATACTAAATAACAATGCATTTAATGCTGATTTATTTAAACTGAATTCATATAGCAATATTGCTATACACATTAGTATTATGGTAAATTGGTAATCATTCAAAAAATAAATAAACAAAATAAACCCTAAAAATTACTTTTATGACGACTGACAAGAGTAACTTTTTAAATTGGTTTTAGATTACTTTTATTCTCCTTGACATAAATATTTTTTATATTAATTTAATAAAAACATTGATGTAGCAAAATCTTAAAATATTTTTAAGATCCATAAATTGGAAAAGTGCATTAAGTTGTTTTAATGATGTTATGTATTTAAGAAAACTAAGTAAAACTACTTACACTCATTAAACTATCTAATGACGTAAGGTTTTCAACAGTCCTTTTATTTCTTCTATATTAAATGAATTTCTTACACTTGGTATTTTCAAATAATAATACTTGACCTAGTGAAATAAAGTGAAAAGTAATAAGTATACACATAATATCTAAAAACAATAAAACTAATACCAATGAATTACTGACAAATTATACTGAATTCGTTTTTCTATTTCAAATTATAACATATAAAATCTATTGTTTGATTAAATCTACTGATAATAATAATAAATACAAAACAAACAATAATTTTAAATATTATGCTTTAAAATATACAAATTTATTTGTGTATCGAAATAAATAATAAGAACAGACATAATATAATCTGTTATTTAATATAAGTGTATAATGACAGACAGTAAAGTTTTGATAGGTAATTAGTCAAACCATGCATTTTTTTAAATCAGGTCGACTGGTTAAGTGGAAAGTGTACCAATTATAATATCATCAATTTGAAAGAGTATTCAACACCAATATCAATAACAAAAATTAATAAATAATTTACTTTCATAAGGATTTCCATCTAATTGAGCAGCTGTTTTTCTCGGTTTCTAAAATATGATGCTTATTAGTTATTACTATACATTCTTGCAGAATTAAGTTTGGACATTAGTGCTAAGGGAGAATCTAGTAAGTGCGTGCAATATCTGGTAGTACCTGAAAGTAGAAATTAATTTTTTTAAATAATATTTTTTTTATTAAACGATTTCATGTATCTATATGTAACTTTGTGTTTAACTATTATAATAGGTATGACAAACTGCTTAGTTTACTAAGTTTACAAAGACAATTATAAACTATATATAACGAGTCTTTCTAACGAGCATTAGAAAAAAAAACCATTGTTTTGGTCAAATTTTATATTTTTAAAATTAACTGTGTACAACCTTTTTTGGCATTTTTAATGAATATATTGATTTATAAACCAAATATTTCCCCAATTATTGTAAATAGTAATTTGATTTAATTAGTATTTGTTATTTAGAAATAATTTTTTCAATTAACATTATCTTAAAACAGTGTTAACCATGACAGTTAATGTTTGTCTTTATTCAAATCTTTAAATATAATATAGGTACAATAATTTATTGCACACCTGCTATAATGACACCCCACCAGGGTGAACCAAAAATGTAAAATATGCAAAAACTTTAAAGCATTTTTTATAAATCCTACTTCAAGTCCAGCACTTTGTAAAGTCTATTCACGTAATGCATTTTGTACGAATGTCGGCATTTAAACTATTATTATTACAGTCTCTTCCCAATTAGGTTATCTAATAAAAAAAATATATACTTATCGAGACTATGGTGACTTGTTCGACTACCGCTTCGAGGCGCACTTCCTGTGTTTCGGGCATACCGTCTTCGGTCAGATCCACGGGTTTGCGGTTGTCCGATAAGTGGAGTTCCGGCTGTTTGTGACCAACGCCACAGCTGTGTCGTACATCCGTGCGATTTGTAGCCGTCAAGACTTGGGTACGGAATCTTGAACTTGTTAGGGTCTAAGGTTAGACTTGTTGTTTTGAAATGGAAACGACGAACTTGTCTAGCCTGCATACGGAGACACAAGTTCTTAACTAATCGCAACCTACGGATCAGTAGAGAATACTTACGGTGTGAATAAACGCTAACTAAGTAATAATAATTTAAGATCATAAATCATAATATAAACCAGAAACGGTCAATGGACAATTATATAGACAATAAAGCCGAAAATGTCACGGTAACTGGAAAATATTATGGTGGAGGAATCTACGCAGACATCAGATTTTTTACATTAATTGTTTTTTTAATATTATAACTAACTATTGGTTTACTTGCTCTTACTATTAATAAAATAAATGAACAAATAAATATATTAATTATTAAAAAATATTTTTAATTGGGTAAGACAAAATATAATTTGTAGATAACATTTAACGCTAATTATAAATTATAAATTATAAAATAATATTTGAAGTTTACTCTTTAGAACTCAAAACTATATAATTAAACAGCTTTTTGTGACTATGTGTCTATCTACATTATAAACTAGTCAATCAGTGTGATGTCTAGTAAAATATCAAATATGTAGGTTCCCTCTCATCTGTTCTCTGAATCCTGAAACATAACTTTTTCAATAACATTAAGTAACTACACTTTTTCAATGACCAAAAATATTCAGAGAAAGGACTTTTAGACAACCTTGAAGATTTTATATGGTGTTTAATTTTTCTAAAAGGTATTTCAACTCTAAAATAACTTTAGAAAGTTATTTATGATCGATTCACCTTAATGTGTGTTTGTTGTGTCTCATGTGTAAAATACACACATAACAAACATTAGTATAGTATACCTACGTTTTTTTTATAAAATAACTTACATCGATTAAGATACAAAAGTATATCTTTCAAAAAAGAATCCTTTTTCTTCTCAAATTTGAAAAAACCATAAGTATTTATGTATAAGTACATACTTATGTACAATATAACGTACGTAATATTTCAGACAAATTAAAACATTCAATATGGTAAATATATACAGACAGAAAAACACATTAACTTTTAATATTAAAAATCAACTGTTTAGGTCAAACTAACCCTAGTAAAATCAATAAGTATCTCATTCAATTTTAGAGAATTAACCTTGTAAATCAAATGTATTGTGTAGACAATTAATTGTATAAATATATACAGGATAGGGTACCATAAATTTCCGAAATATAATTACACGGACTGTAAAAATACAGGGTGATTTTTTAAACATGCTCGCACCTATTTTTCATACGAATAATACATATTTTATTCAAACTCTGATTTTCATAATTTTTAAGTATAGCTGAAGACAATATTATTTGAAATAACTGATACTGTCTGTACTGGTTAAGAAGTGTCCTGTGGTGAAAGAAACTTCTATTTTTTAAATAAGAATCCCTTTTTTTATTTCAAATTATTTTACATGTAAGTTTCTTGACAATGTTGATACACCTACCTAAATCAAAATCCTAATAAGTAATTTCTGAGTTATTAAAATGTTTACTCTAAGGTTAATAACCCTTAAAATGGTGGGGGATCCTGTTTGAAGAAGGTAGCGTAAGACGTTTGCGTAAGATCATCCTTAAATGGTCTAACAAATCTCTTGTATTTGAAAATATGGTTTTCAAGTGTATTTAATAATTCTAAAAATCAAAATTTAAATATAATATGTACCTATAACTTAGGCGTAAAAATATGACAATTGTATGCTTAAAAAATCACACTATACTTATATATATTATATATGAAAAAATAATAATATTTCAGATTCTGTGTGAAGTTACGGGTTTATATTGTGGTTTCGCCTTGGAAACGAAAATATACTCTATCCGTCTTTTTTATTGTCTCATTGTTGTAAAAATAAATTGTTCTAAAATATACCTCTAGTTTCTCATCTATATTTATAGCTGGTACCTATATACAATAACGTATTCCGGTATATTTTGATCTTGCATATATAGTTACGCTATTAGTCATAACTCATAACTTTATAACCATGGTTAGGCGATAAGTTGGCGATTAGTTAAAGTTGATAGTACATGCATATTGTGTCTACTGAATTTAACTAGATAATCTAATATTCATCTATTTTTACATATACCTACTTACCTCATGACGAACTTATATTTAAGTTTATTATAAGTTATAACTTATATAGAACCAAATATTATACAATATAATATCGATGATGGCAATGCAATTGTTTCACAACTGATATTATAATGTGTTATACAATGCGTACAATTAGAAACATAATAATATATGTGAGTCCTTCGCGTATTTATAGGTTGTTGGTAGGTACTTTGATTTACACAAATAAATACAATTTATGGAAGTGACGATAATGTTCACATTATATACAGGAAATAAACGAATGAATGGCGTTCTTCATTGGTGATTGTATTTATTGCGTCAATTTGACTATATTCATGGTTCCAGGAAATTATAATAAATTATTATATTCGTATTGTCATCTCTTTTTATTGTATAATAGGTAATAACTATAACAGTAATATAATATCAGGTACGTTGTTGGGGTACCAAATAATATTGACGTATTATTTTAAAACTCAAGTTCGACTATATTTGTTAAAATATTGTATTGTGGTATTTTGAATTACTTCATCGTTCCTGATATTGTTTCTATGAGCTTCACAATCCAGGGACTGGAACCGTACCGTAAAGAACCGGTTTTGAAACCGGAACCCTTTGAATATTGGGAACAGGAACCAGACCGGAACCCTTAAATACATTTTTTTAGGAACCGAAACTTAAACCGAAACCTATATTTTTATGTAGAGGTTTCTACGGTTTTTTTCGGTTTTTTTCGGTTCTAAAATCCAATAGATATTTTATCTATGGTGTAAGTTAGTAATAACTAATTATTAGTAATAATAAATAATTATAGAAAATGTAGACCTATAAAAGTTTATCAATGCTAAGAAATAAGAATATTATTATGTGTACAAGTACAACAGAATTGTCATAAAAGAAATACCAAAAATCCAAATTCTAATTTCCATGTAATCGATATCAATATTATTATTAAATCGCAATTCGCAATAGCTGATGTATAATATCTGAAAATAATAGTAATTTGGACGTTTATAAGTGATTCAGAATTCAGAGTAAGTTATCATATAAATTATAAATTATAACTGTTACCTAACTAATATGCCTGCATTGATAATATTAAATACCTAAACGTAAAGCGGGTATCGTTAACTCTTTTCTCTATACTATGCTCTGTACGAAAATTCTACTAAACTGTTCTTCCGTCTTCATTAGCGCGGTATATATTGTTTAAATTTATATTTTTATATGTAAGTTATAAATTATTATATCAAACTGAAACATGGGTCACCCAAGTGTGTTAAAAATTCATTCTTATTTTTTTTTTTTAATAATAATTTTGTATTTATTTTAATTTATAATTTTATAATAATTCATTTTTTTATAATATTACCTAAATTCTGAAATAGTTACACTTAATTACAAATACCTGTCACTAAAAAGAAGTTATTAATATCATGTTCATTTTTTTACATAGTACTTTATTGAAAAAAAAATAAATCAAATAATAAGGGTTAAAACCGGTATTAACCGAAACCGAGACCTAAACCCAAACCGATAAAATCATAAAGGTTCCAGTACCTGTAATACAATCACATTTTCACAGAAAGTGTATCGTAAGTCGTAACCGACGTGAGATCATAAACAAACAAATAATAGAAGACGTGTATACTACACGTATGCGCAGCTGTTTTTAGGTTACCTATTTATTTATTATTATTTACTTTATAATAATACTTTTATGTCCATGGATAAAAAAACTGTGTTTATAATATTATGGAAGAAAAAACGTATTAAAATTATTAAGCATAGACGTCTTGGAAACCGTTAAATTAAATTCTGTAACTAAATTCTATTAGGTATAGGTTACCATCACCTACCAACATATTATTATAATAATATAGAAACGCGAATGAAAATATATTATTTTGTTATCAAACGAATTCAAAATAAAAACTTTTCACATTCAAACGGGTACGCATTTTTAGACTTTTAAACTCAAAGTTACCTACAGTGGCGTGGCGAACTAAGAATTGTCCATAGACAAGTTACAAATTTTCCAAGTATTAATGCATAATAATGTAATAATAAGCTATAATATAGCTAATTATATTTCAAATGATTATTGACTATATACCTATTGAGTATATCATATTATATTTACTAGGGAAACCACCGGCTACCACCCACCCATCTATTTAAGACAAATCTTAGAGGCAATTTCCACTGAAATTATCGTCCGCCACGCCACTGCAGGTTACCTATATGACGGGCGAACCTCATAATATTATTATTGTTATTATTATATTTTTATAATATCGCAACAGCGCAGGTTCGACGAAATTCGACGATTTTTGCAGTCGTACACGCAATTAATCAATTAATTAACACGCGTAATTTGGTGGGGGGGGGGGGGGTGAGGATCAGCGCTGAAGCCCGGACAAACATCACACAATATGTGGCTGGGAATTGAAAAAAAAAACAAAGTCAATTTGCCTAGCGATTAAATTAATTCGCGTTCAACGTTATGATACGATCGTCCCGAAATTAAACCGACGTCGTTATTAAGCCGTTTTGCAAATTCTCGACACGGCGAAATGGCATTACACCGGCGTCCGGATTTATGCGCGTCGCCTGTTGATCGTTAAGTACGACGCGCGGACGGGATAGTCACGCGTAATGAATATCAAAACGGCTGTCACAATATGTCGTTTTTGCGTATAATATAATGGCGAGGCCGCCGTCGACGATATACGTGCAGCGGCGTGCGCACTAGGACGATAATAATACAAATAATAACCGTACCACAGAAGTCAACTAACGCAATAATCAATTTTTTGAAATTTCGAATTAGTAATATAATCAGAATGTTATGGTTTTAAACGCGATGCTCGTTTTACATACACACGTTTTGAAATCAGAATAAAAAAGATTTTTTTTGAATTTTTTAACGGTTTCAAATTTTAAAGTAATTTTTTTTAGAGAATTTCAGGATTTATGCGCGTCGCCTGTTGATCACTAAGTACGACGCGTGGACGGGATAGTCACGCGTAACGAATATCAAAACGGCAGTCACAATATGTCGTTTTTTCGTATAATATGGAGAGGCCTCTGCCGTCTATGGATATTAATATTATGAGGATAATAATAAAGACAATAATATAACATAATAATCAAAATAATAATATAACGATAATCGTACAAGGTAATAATAATAATAGCTTACACATTCACTGCCATGATACCCAAAATGGGGTCTCACCATGATTAAAGATAGTATAATATGGTTGCCCAACGAGGCTAGAAAAGTGTCTACCAAAATGAATCGCCATATTCAGTATTAAACAGCTGTAGATTTCCGCACTAGCACGTCTTATTTTCTGTAGTGATTTTAAATGCAGTTACCTTTCAAATGTAAATAATTGTAGTTTCGTCATAGTCACAATGACATATAAGCGCCAGTACTTAAATCTGCAGCTGTTTAATTTAGCTTTAATACTGACTATAGAGATTAATTTCAGTGGACACTTTTCAAGTACGGGAATGGGATAGACAACCATTGTATCTATGGTCGTGTGTCTCACCAAACTTTGTCCTTACCGCCACGGGTTTTTTTTATCAGGTTTACTTAAATACAGTTTTGATACTAAATATTATGTCATTGATGCCTGCAGAAGGCATTTGGCTGTATAATAAACGTGCACACTTGCTGATTGTTGTAAAAAACTAATAGGTAACCTATGTCCTATTATACCGTAAAATAATAATAACCTATAATAATATTATACCGTAAAAAAACAACAATAATCGTAATTATTGCTATTATAACTCCGGCCGTCGAGTGCACGCGCGTACGGATAATGTAATACAATCATCAATTGTTCGGGTCTTTATTTGTGGTGGTGGTGGTGGCGCCGACGGCATTTTTAGGATTCGCACTCGAATAATAATATGTCCGCCGTGAATACATTGGCCGTGCGGTGCGACAGCGTGAGTGTGTTTAATTTATATTATAATATAATTATTGTTGTTGTAACACTTCGCGAAACGTACCATATACAATATACTAAAACCGTGTGCGATGACGGGCCACGGTGGGTCTCCGGGGGTGGGTATGGGGTGTATGTTTATTAATATATATATATGTGCGTGTAAGTACAATAAAATGCATTTATTCATGAGGAGTTGTGACAAAACCAGCGCGCGAGGGTGCAGGACTAAAATTAAGGGTACACGCAGATTGTCGAAAAACAAATACTCAGACCTCGCCCCCCCCCTCAACTCTCACCCCGATCTCACAGTCTTCCACCGCTGCGGCCACCGCATCCCTCGTCGGCCATAAAACATATGTAAATATATATATATATTTTATAACTATTATTATATGTATAATATGTGTGTTTGTATTAAATTATCATATCTCTATTATAGCCCGGTATACCACCCACCTACCTAGGTACATAATATTATAATAGTCCCGAAATGATTTCTACCGTCGTCGTGGCGGCGGCGATACCATGGTAGTGGTTGGTGGGGAGGGTGGGTCAAATTTCCAACCATGCTTCTCCTTTAGCGGGCTGTAGCGCCACTTATAATAGGACGTGTCGTCGTCGCCTACAATTTATTTATACGCGTCGCGATTTATTATTCCCTCTTTAAAATATACATTTTTTCAATCCCATTGTGCCGAGTATTATATTATATTATTATACAGTCACACTGGTGTTCGCGCGTACAATGTAAGACCTCTTGGAAAATCTCTGTCTTTAACGCCTGCGCCTCATCTGCACGGCCCGCGAGTCATTCTCAGCCGGAATAATCGTCGGCAGCTCTTGTGCGGATTCAGACGTGAACGTACTACTACGCCTCTGTTGCAATGACGCGGCGGATTTGACGTCCGGGACGGGAAATAAATATCGATTCCGTTCAAACAGCGCAGCCCAAATTACCCATAATAATAATAATAATAATAATAATAATAATAATAATAATAATAATAATAATAATAATAATAATAATAATAATAATAATAACAACAACAACAATAATAATAATAATAATAATATAACAGTATAATATTCTTATAAACCTGTAACACTCGTGTATTATAGGTAATTTAGCAAGCCGTCTTGGTATATTTTTTTTGTCGATTCTTCTGCCGTAGACAAGAAAGGAAAACGTGCCTTTGTCTTGAGCCCGTTATATCGTTATTAATATTATTTTTATTAATTTATAAAGTTTCTGTGACATTATTAGGTAATTTCACTATTATATTTACAATAATTAAGAAGATAATACAATTATAATAAAATTTCGTGTGGGCATCCATGGATGAGTCGGCGTACTTTAAAATACTTAGAAGGTGGGCCACTTGGTCTGTAGAATTTCGGACTGCTAGCAGAATCGATGTGATTGAAGAAGTTGATTGCTTATTTTTTTTATGTACTCAGTTATTTAGGGTAGCTGAAAGTCTTTGTGAAGTGTAACATTACGAACAAACCATGGATCATTAGATAATATTGTCCTCAGGAATACTTGTATTTTATGTATGTGGGTTTCATCACAATTTCTCATATAAAAGTAATGATCGTAGGATTTGCTTATATAGCTCGAGGGAACAACTCAAGCTTAATGATGTTTGTCGGTTGATCAATGGGTATAGTATTTTTAGCCTCTGGTAGCCCTGTTGTAGTTTGGAGGTGATATGTGGATTCTATGTTAGTTTTCTATCCAAAATTACACCGAGGTATTTGATTACATCGAGGTTACGTGTTCAAGGAATACTATTATCGTAAAGTTTTAAATACCCTTGAGTTTTGGGGCAACTGTTGATGAAGAGGACCGTTGTGATTTTTTGAGGGGTTTACAATTATTTTCCGTTTATTTCCGTTTGGATTTCGTTCAGATAATATATTATTATAAATCTATATAATATTACTAACTGATCCCGTGCACAACTCTTAAAAAAAATTGAGGTTGTTCAACTTTTTTTGAGTGTAACTCACTGCAGTAAACGCAATTCAGGCACCCTAGTAGGTAATCCGACTACGTTGGATCGCAGAAAATTTGTGGCAGCATATCAAGTAGGCAATCCACCTACTATAAGTACAACTCAGCCACCTTGGTAGGTAATGTGTGAAAATTCGATTTGATGGATGGTTATTGATTGTTCCTGATCCACCCGAATAACCAATGGCAACTGTTTATATACAAAAATGTCCATAGTAAATCTCAAAATCCCTGTTTGAGCACCTCCCGGGTTGGGCTTACCGAGTCCAATCGTGAATCCAAACCATTCAACGACCCACTCAAGCATGCACACAAAAAATGTCATCAAAATCGGTGCAGCATCGCGTTTAGGAGAAGTTTGAATACTTATTCACACGGACAGAGGAAATATATATTATATATTAAGATATAGGATGGTAGTTGGTGTATACATATTATTACTATAACAGCTATATTACGGACGATTGTGAGATAACAGCTGATTCTGTCTTCGGATTTCGAGTTTTTTTTTTATCACCGTGTCACGAGTCGTTATATTATGCATTATGCACGTAGCCTGCATGCACTGCATCGTGTTGCAATTTTTGTAGGTCTATGAAAAGATTTTTTCCCCACCGGTATACGTCAAATATATTATTTTTCTGATTAACACTTGCGGAATGATAGGTAGTCACTGTTCGTCGGAAAAAATGCGATGAGTTTCAACTCCAAGCCCAGCCAAAGCAATCGCATTTTTCCAAAATATTATCAGCGTTTTTCTAAAAAAAAAAACAAAACGGTTGGCTTCAAAAAAAAATAAATAATTGCCTTATCGAACACCATTCCCTCCAATATATTTCCAATATTATGACGACTAAAATAATAAGATAATATAAGACTTAATGTTTTAAATATTTTTTTCAATTTAAAAATTTCCCGATAACTTAGTGAGACTTTTAAACTTGAGGCTTTCGTTCATAAAAAATATTTCCAAAATTCAAACAGGTAGGTATGCTATATTAATGTTAGACATTTTAATTAAAAACCGTTATGGTCTTGTAATGTGTATCCCAGAAATATTAAAACTGTTATTAATGAAAGATTAATTATTATGAGTCGTTTGATCATAAAAAATACTAAAGTATGAACACAAAATGAAATATTTTTTAATTTCACTTTAATTTTTTTTTTTTTTTTTAGTAATTTAATATGCTTCTGTAGGTATTTTCAAACTTAACGTGCATTGTATAATACGTGAGACGTAGCAAAATGTTATCAAACAAAAAAGACTCATATATTTTACGCAACTATTACTTCATACAGAAATAAAAGTATTGTATAATTTGAATGTACACCGCAGTGGTTTCGAAAACACACGAAGACCCGACCACTTCAACACACACAGATATTATGTTTCATTTTCTATATACGTTGATAGTTTTTCCACGCATCTAAGGTTTTCCAGTACTTGATTTAAAACTAAACAATTTTAAAATAAACGTATGAAGATCCGTTTGTAAATATTCGTATACATTAAATATTTAGAGTTCTTAAGTTATCCAATTTATCTTTTTTACAACGTAACATTTTAAATATAAATGTTTTATGTATAAAGTTGATGATTAATGTTATTGTAGAACGTTTTTTTTTTTTCATTTTAAATGGATCTAGTGATCCTATATTTTTTATAGCATGGCATTTTTACTGTTTATTATAACTTTAAAATATTGAGTTTTTCCTTCCATCACTATAAATTCTATAACATTTTTAACCGTTTTTTATATCAATTCATCATAATATGATACATAATATTATATCAAAATAATAGTTATTAAAGAAATACATATCTAATAACGAAAAAATGTTTTTAATTTAATATTGAGTCTCTAAAAATAGGTAAGGTTGAACAATAAACAGTGCAGATATAATTGTTTTTCGAAAGAACAATAATAATTCTGTTGTTGTAGAAAACATTAATACGTATACAAATATTTGTTGAAATAAATTTAACTAATTGGAATACGTTACGTTGATAATTTAAACGGTAGGGGGTGTGTTTGATAATGTCGATGAATATCAGTAAAATATTATTAACATTTATTATTACATTAGTACCTATTATAATAATAAATGTTTATTTTTATAATGTGTGGTGAGCGTGTGTAGTTAAACACGCGTAACTATAGCTAAATGCCTAAATGTATCTTTAAAAAAAGATTTTAAAAACCGAAAGAGATAATATTTATTATAACGAATGCGTGGCACGTGTTAATGCTTTATTACTCGCGTAATTTCTGTTTCCTATATTTTTTTGTTTTAAATATAAGCATGGAATTAAAAAAAATTAAGACTACCTACCCACTGCGACTGCTGCGAGTGAGTATTATAAATCGGTCACGTACACGATTCGGGTCGACCGACGCACAATATAATGACACTGCCGCCGCCGCCGCCAAGTGTGGGTGGGCAAATTATGAGTGAAAATATTATGCTTGACCACGCGTTGTGGGTATAACATGGCTGGTAACGATATTATAATATTGTTTGCTCGTCGTAATAATAATATGGCCACATTGCGCCGCCTTGAAGATGCGTACAATAAAATAATTATTGTTATTATAGTTTTAATGTCACGCGGCGATGAAAATAATATAATAATACCTTTCAAGCGTTTGCAGTACGAATTCTTTAAAATGGTTTTTTTGAAAAATGTTTTGCAGAGCGAATGGGTTCTGTTTGTGTTACGCACTTTCATCACGTAACAATATAACCGGTAATAATTATTAACAACAATGTACCGAAGAACTTTTCAAGTTTGAGTTACATTATACCTCGGGGTAACGCACCTTTGATTTTTCGCGCTCAGCAAAACTATATACATAACATTATTATAATGGCGTGGTGAACATTAATAAATTATAAGCCCCGATGAACAGCATAATATATTTCAGTGTCTACCCGCTATCTTAATCCCTTATAATATAATATATATAATTATTATGCGACTGTAATAATTAATATTTTGATTTTTGATTTACGTAATTGCTTACCACCATCATCCAAACACTCCACCCCCACCCCCACCCCCAAAAAAACTTGAATAATTTCTGGTTCTGAGATTTTTCAGATTTCCGTGTTATTCAGAAAATTTGGGGGGGGGGGGGGGGGTGGCTCTTGGCTACGACACTGCGTACAGAGACCATGGTTGCATATAGTGTATACTAGTTGCTTCCCGTTATAAATATGTTGAAAATGTATTTAAAAATTGCTTCTCGACCCCATAATTGTATATTATTGTTATTAAAAACTATCTCTAGGCAAGCCCTAAATTATATCGTGAATAAAAAGGGTCTTGTCCTAATTTATTGCTAATATGGTAGTAAATTATGGAATTGTTTGCTAATCGATTCAGAAATTGTTTACATCTAGAATACTTTTAAAGACGATTATTTAAGAGTTGAAATTTTTAAGTAGAAATGTATGACTTTTTTAAGCTGGTATCTATTGAGACGACTATACGAGTAGTCTGATATTATTTTGTGAGATAAATCACATTGTGAGATTTTACTATAAATAACTTAATAAATTATGAAAGTCTCTTAAAGCTTAAAATAAAATCAGGATTTTTCAGTCATTATCATCTATGTACTACAATGTATGAATTAAGTGTTTTGTTATATTCACTTTATTCATTCAGGTAATTTTAATTATCAATTTAATATAATAATGTTGTTAGGCTAATATTATTATTTTATATATTTAGGAGATGTTACTGCAATTTTATTAATTGATTTCATATAGAAGTTGTAATTGATAGAATAATAATAATTATAATATTATTAATATATTATATACATTAGGCAATACTAAATAGGATAAATCGATTACTCGGTATAATATGTTATCAAACATCAATCAATATTTTAGTCAATTTTATGAACCACTACTTAATGTTTCGAGGGATGCTTTTAGTGTGAACATATTAGGAGCTATATTGTTTATAATTGTTATGAAATACGAATTACGCTTGATCACGCAGGATGCAACAGGTACACCTTTTTATTTGATAAGGGTGGGAAGCATATTATCATTTGTTTTGTGGAGCAACTGGAATCTATGCTCCCTGCAGCAAGTTCATATATAGGTACTACCGGTTAAACACGCACAGTTTTTTTGATGGAAAAATCATAATATTTTTTTAACGAGCTTGTCGTGACGATTTGTATTTTATACGGTCACCGCGTGTCACGGTACCGTTGGTCTCGGGCACTACAGCGGCGCATTTCGACTAAAAGCACTGTCGGAAGCATATTTATGTATTTTTTTTTTTACTTATTTATTCTTTTAATGACTTCTTCTCCGAATGCTTTTCGTCGTCCCACAAATGTCGTTTATCCAAAGATCTGACGCACGGAAAAAAAGAAAAAAAACACCGAAACAAAACGTTGCGAGACCATCGTAGACTTCACTCCGGGGAACACGCGACGTCTCTCGTCAGAACTTTCCATTTATTCATTTCGTTTTTCGCGAGCCACTCTTTTGTCTTACGGCCGAGGTGATGCCGCATCCACGCAACATTCAGAAATCAATTGTTCGGATACAGCAGACGGCTCTGACGGTTTTCGTAACGTCGACTTACCCCGTTCCCCTCCACCGTACCACCGATCCCGGCAACCCCCCCCCCCCCCCATAACTGCCACTCGGTTATAGGGTTTCGACGTTTTCGGTGCCGAGAACAAAACGATTTCGAACGTTTTGAGTATAATAATATATTTTATGCGCCGCCGTTGTCAAACCGCTTCTGGGCGCGATGACGGCTGTCTCTCGACCGTTTCTAGCCCCACGTCGTCGGAATAAGTCGTTTGTCTGCACGTAGGTACCTACACTCTGTGCCTACATATTAATATATAACAAAAGAATATTATTATATTCGGTCGGCCTGCCGCGATATATGAATGCGAACAACAATCGTCAATACTGCAGAATGTAACAAAATGGTTGCGCCGACAGCTCGCGAAATTTTCGTATTTTATATAATATTTTTCGCAATATTCGTTTATACCCACCGACACGCGCCGAGTGCCTATATTAGGTGTACCATGTATGTGGCACGTACATCGTTTTTATACACTACGATAAACCCAGTGCCGTGGCCGGTGAAATCCAAAATTCCCGGACATTATAATAATGTTATTTTGTCCCACTTTTATATATTATTATTATTATATTCTATATATATATATGAGATACAAAAAACGCGAATGCAAAAAAACTGAACCTCAGCACGCTATATAATATGGTTCAAAACATATATAACATAAAATATGTTATTATGTCGGGAGTACCGTGGACTGCACTTTCCTACTTTATAATAACATGAGTGCCTACCCTCTATAGCCGTGTATACTATACGTATAGTATAATAATATAATATATAATACTATGTACGATGTTGATGTAACATGAAAAAATTCAACGCTTTTTATTGTTTATTTTTTTATATTTTTTAAATATCCCCACGAGCACGGCCGGATATATACGTGCGTACGCAACGGTCCCATATACATCGAATAAAATAATAACAATAAATCGAATCGCGTATTATAGATCTCCAACCATCGTGTTTACAACATCATATAGTACCGCAGGTCGAACAAACGCGCATAACTTTTCGAATTAATACTTATGATAATAATTATATATGAACGATTCACGCGATAAGCTCAGCTGTAAGTAGCGCGCCTACCTATAAGCGGTTCATAAAAAACGTAGACAACGAGTGCGCGGACTAAGAGCCGATAAATACTATTGTTGTTGTACACTGAAATTATAAAACTTACCGGTCAATATATTATATCTACGGTTTATGATTCGAGGTGCAAAAGCCCTTGTTGAAACATGATAATATAGTTATGGCTGGTAGACCTGTAGTATTGGTGCGGTGTAATATCGTGCCGAATTACATAGGTATTAATAAAAAAAATAAATTACTATATAATAAAACCTCATATGACTATAATAATAATATTATATTATGAGGTGTTGGTGTACGTCTCACAAACTTTGCAGACCTTTTTGTGAGTTCACCGTACACGACCGCCGGACATCGGAGTACGCGTAGATCACGATATTATACATGATTCGGGTGTATTAGGAATAAAGATCGACGATTATTGAAATATCGACAGGACGTTAAAAATACCAAAAATCGATACGGCGATAGGTATATGAAGTATCGACGGATTTAATTAATGTGGAAACGTGAAAACGTCGACGGATTAAAATCATTGTAGTTTTTAACAACGATATGTATTCAGATAGAGGTATTATGTACAGTAGGCTAGTCAAACACGAGGCCTTTAACTCAATTTTTTATGGCCCGTATAATAGTAAAAATATAATATTAAAATACGTTTAATAGCAAAGAACAATTATTGAAAAAAAAAATTACTAAAATAAAAAATGAATACAATTTTCCTTTCGTGTGACAACTATGTTGGTGAGAGGTATACAATATAATATTGTTACTATAGATATTCTGATATACTGCAGTAATTGAATAAATATTGTATAGTATTGTAAGTAAAACCCTATAACCTACCTACCTAAAAATGTTTTTCAGTACATTTTTATGTTAGGCCCTAAACTATTAAACTATTAAACCATTATAAGCTATTAAACTATTCAATTTATTTGGCCCGGTTACTAGGTACTTTGAGTTCGACATGCTTGAAAAGTCGGTAGGATACTGGTAGGTCGGTCATACTGGTATATTGAGATTAGTGTATAATTGCGATGGTGATGAATAACATTTTGATTAATATTTATGTGTTATTGGCTTATTGGGATATTTTTTTATTGAGTGAAATTTATCGGGTTTTATAAATTAACTAATTATTGTTAATAATGCCTATGTTTTATTAATTTATATTTTTCACTATCGTAGTTTTGACCATATCGATAAATCGCAACCATGAGAGTTAATTAGATATCGATTTTAGTAATTTTAAGTAAGGTTACCTATTCACGTTTATCGTGAATTTTGAAATTCTAACGAGTATAGAACACTAATATTTCTATTTTTAGCGATTACCAACGAATTAAAGTGAAAACTACAGTCAATATAATATGTAAGTCATAAATACAGTAAGTCTAATGTCCGTATGCATATTAAATTTAAGCGTCACATATGTCTTATATAAGACATAATTTAACATGTCTTGTGTGACACACATACATTGATTAGGTATGTATACGAACATAAGGCTTTTTTAAGCTATTCACATTGGATTCAACACGAGTGTAGACTGTATAGTATAATATAGTGTTTGGTCATCTTTTCTACCTGAAGTTTACATTTAAAAAAATACTTAAACTTATATAACTTTTTAATTTCGAAGTATACCTAAATCAATCATATTTGACACATTTTTCCAACAACTACAGTGATTTCTGTACTTAATTTTCTCAACTAAAGGATTCCACATTACGTGTCTGCAGATATTTAATATATTTTACAATATTAGTTTTATTACACGTCATTTTTGTATAGTAAATTAACTTTTATAAAACCCCACCGAAGAGGAAAATATTTAGGGGTTTTGACTTCCCCGGTCCCCCGATGTACACGTTTCTAACCTAACTCGTAGCAGATAAGACCTAACGTCTTAAGTGACAAGAGATTGTATATTATATCTTTAGTTTTAAAAATTGCCATGTGTGGCCTCTGGTGATGTAAATTTTCATAAAAATTTATTTTGGTGAACATTTTGAAAATTTTATAATTCATCATATTAATTTCTTGTCAAATAAATCTTTTGATATTATATAGTTGTAGTATATTTAACCTTCATATTTATATTTTTAAATATGTACTTTTATTACCATTTACCCATTTTAATATAATTTTGGTATTATTCTAATGAACATAATATAGTAAATTCAAAATACAAATCATTAAATATATATAATATATATTATATCATAATGTATAATATTTAACTCGGTAATAAATGTGCATTTTTTATCTTTTATTAAAAATGTTTTATTTTTAGTTCAGTATAAATTATGAGTATATAATCGTTTTATTGATTTTTCAATTTTTAACGGAGGTAATTTATTGTTTGAGTCACTTCCTCAATTTTACCCAAATTATATATTTTTTTTATTATAAGTGTTTTGTTTTCCTCTGACGTTATACCCATTACAATGTAAATATAAATGAAACAGTAATTTTATAAAGTATTTAAATATATTTTAACTTAAAATTAATTAATTTAAGAAAAATACAAAAAAAAAAATTAAAAATGGCCAAGCTTACATCTCTAGTCACAACTTTGAGAATTTAACTCGTAAAATATACCTATGCCTATTATAACTCCATTTGTAACGTATTAACTTTTCAACTTTTAAGAATCTGCGAATTTGTATCAAAACAATGTTGAAAATAAAAACGTGAAAATGTAACTGCGTAGGGCACAGGGGTTAGGTACGCGACGTCGTTCTTATTTATTTTGAGCATAAATTTTCATTTCAGCTTCAGTTATGATTTCCCGTATTTTGCGTTATTATTTTTAATTTCCAAATAAAGCAATAATTTATGTTAAACATAGTTTGTGATCCGGTGACTTATGTGATATAACGTTCCCGATTTCGCTTACTTCGATAGAATTAATATAAAGTTTGAAACATGAATAATTCATTGGAAAAACAAATAGTTTGCGCAAAGTTTGTCGCAATAATACAATGAGTTATTATACTTATTATTTCGCCACATTGACGATTTTAAGGGATTGTGTATGTATATAATATTATGTATTTATGCTCATTGCTTAAATGTTGTCAACATTGCTTCTTTAAACTATATATTTTGACACAAGAAAGATAAAATCGATGAATCAAAAAATATTTTAATACGTTTTTAAAGAAAGATAGAGTGATCATTATATGTTGTTCTTATATTTTAGGGCAGTTTCTGGTTGCTTACAATTTTGAAACCATTTCGCGTGAAAACAAACCTTTAAAATGGATGGACTCTTTATACATGCAAATCGACGGCAGCATTGTTTTTCACTCGTGCCCATATAAATATATATGACGCATCTAACAAAGACACAACTAAATGAAAAACAAAAAACCAGTTTAAATAAAATTACCAGTTTTTAAAAAATTTTAAGCCAGCTAAATATAATGGTAATTATTAGATCTTGAATAAATATTTGCTTTTTTGTGCCATTACATTTTTACTGCACGAAAGACTTATACTGAACTGTTGTTTGTTTGTCGTGAAAATAAAGTTTGTGCCTCAATTACCTCGATAAGTTTTAGAATAAACATTTTATAGTAAGTAATAACAAATTTTTTTCATAAAGATGAGAAAATAATTATGTACATAAAAATAAAAGGGTACAGAGTTACGATGATGGTTGAGTAGGTATAGCATAGGTACTGTCGAGTTGACGATTGGGTTCAACTCGACACATCCAGCTGCAATATGCTTATCATTTTTTATAGCTACTCAGACAGGATTTTGTCCTAAAAACTTTTAATATGCCTGAACGAGACCTGAGCGAATCGATTGTTCTAATAAAAGATGCGTATTTTTTCAAGTGCATACACCCTCGAACGCATGACTGCATCCGTCAGTTTTTATCCAAACGGGTTTGAATGCATTTCCACACGTCAATCTATATTTTAATTTATCGACAACTTTGTGTTCATCGGGCTAAAATGCATTTCAAATGATTTGAAATGTGCATCATACAATAATATAGTTTGTTATATTAATGAAGGTTTCCGGACGGTGAAAAATTAATAGAGTTATTGAGGTACCTTATTCATGTTGAATAAACAGCGTTCGTGGTACAGTTTGTGTGTGACGGATTATCGGGGAAATTATCGTTCAGGGCCGTCGTAATGTATTATTATCTTTTATTTGAAAATATTTGTTAAACATTAAAATATTATACAAGATTATATTGTAATATTTCCCCTACGTCCACGAAAACACCGTTTAATACTCGCACAAGCCGCATATTATTATCACTCTGAGCATAATATTTTGTTTGTAAATACCTACAAAAAATAGATAAAAATCCAATACTATATATTATAATAATAACAATAATAATATGACATAATATTATATTTTGTTTTTCGTTGTTATAAGCACATTGACACAATTAGATACATTTGTAAGAGAATAGGTACAAAAGTAACATAATATCCTTAAAACCCAAAGGCTCTGCTCGAGGAGAGAGCGTCCAATATAATTTATACATAATCTACGAGATATAGTACTTTCTTGTATAATTCGAAAATGTCCGATTGCGGTTCGAATTCGGGTAGCCCTAGCCCAAGTCCCAGATTACAAGCGGTTGCGACCTGCAGTTGCATCCTTCGGTAAA
Organism: Acyrthosiphon pisum; assembly: GCF_005508785.2. Taxonomy (NCBI): domain Eukaryota; kingdom Metazoa; phylum Arthropoda; class Insecta; order Hemiptera; family Aphididae; genus Acyrthosiphon; species Acyrthosiphon pisum. The sequence goes on along the minus strand of NC_042495.1, from coordinate 2,682,513 downwards.
CATTTTTCCCGAATTTCGACCCGACATTTTCGGGTAGGTATACAATTGAATTGCCTCGCGTTCGATCCTCGAATTTCCTACCATGGATTTTTAAATGCCTACTATTTTAGATAGTTGTCTATCTTCTACTGGAATCATCCCCGATAGATACATTAATCGATTTCTAGTTTTATTATTATTTGAAGTTGAATCTCAAACATTGATTGAACGCACACATAACGGTGTCACAAATGGGTCCAAATTAACTAGTTATAATATAAGTATTGGTAAAAATTATAAAAAAAAAAAAATATCACAAAATAATTTATCAAATAACCTGGACAAAACATTATAATATTTTAGTGTCAACAATTTAAGTTAATAAATTACTATACTACACTTATTAATAATTTATGTCATAAAATATTTTGAGCACGCTTTATGCATAAAGAAAATTTATGTACCTAATGATCGATAGTATACATAATATCGACACATAAAATTATAATCTATGGGAGGTAATTCGATTACACTCGTTTGGTTCACCTACTGGAGTTGCTTTCAAAATCACACAGAGGGAATTTTAGTAAAAAAATATCACTTACCTAGATGGGCCGGAGTGGCGCAGTGGTCACACAGTTGACTTACGACTCACACAGTCAACGGTTCGATTCATAGCAAAGTGCAAAAAATGTGTGTGATTCTACGCAGTCACCATTTTCCCGTGCTGTCGTCCGATTGCGTCATCCGGTTTCCAACTAGGTCCCACTCCACTGGGAGTGAAGACCGCACATGTCTCCTCTTGGAGAAGGGGGGTAGTATCATGCATATAGTGATATATACATAGATAAATAGATCACATGATCTCCCTACTACCCACTTGTGATAAGAATTGTCAAAGACCTTGAGGTCGTTACAATGAACAAATATAAAAAAAAAAAAAAAAACTTACCTAGATTTGGGAAGTAGTTCGTGTGCACCCACATTGTTAAGAGTACTTAAAATATTATACTAATAAAAATTAATATTGTACAATAATAATATGGAACTTTGTTTTCTCCTACATTTTTTCACAGACTGTAAGTGTACCAAAATTTTTACGAAATGTATATTAAAATTAATTTTTTGGCGTTTTTATGTAAACTTACGTCATACTATTGTAATGATATGCTCACACACCATTATAATTATAAACTAAAATCCTACACAGCAATAAATAACGGCCAGACTGTCGCTTGTAGAAATCGAACATCCCCAATAAAATCATTGTCATCGACAAATAGGTACGATCCCTATTATGCGATCACGAATTAAGAAATCGGCGCGTACTGGCACTCCGTGGTGTGCAGGACGTGCAGAATTCTTATATATGTCACCAGAGAAAATTAATGATAAAAAAAGGTCCTTGCCGCCGAAGAGAAATCTAGGTCCGGGAAGTACAAAAAAAACCTTTGATAAAAACCGCCTACCACTCTCTGGTAGACATATTCATATCGTCCCTTAAACCAGTGCATGAGCACCAGCCACCGAGTAACAACCTCTCAAAATATCAACATCGATTTCCACGAGCGACAACTGGACTTCTTATGATAAGTCAAAATCAGTGCGTTTTTATTTCGATTTGTATATTTGAAGTATTACCTTGTGTCACCATAAGTCAAAAAAAAAAAAAAAAAAAAAAAAAAAAAAAAAAAAAAAAAAAAAAAAAAAATTGTTAAAGCAAGTAAATACAAAGAACGTGTAAAGTTTATTTTTTCTAACCTAATTTAAGTCAGCATAAGCATGAAAACAAATGTAAAAAAAAAAATTAATAAAAAAATGTAAAATGGTTTAATCTAATTTAAGTTAGTATAAAATGTAAAAAAAAAAAATGTTAAAGCAAGTAAATACAAAAAACGGGTAAAGTTTATTTTTTTCTAACCTAATTTAAGTCAGCATAAGCATGAAAACAAATGTAAAAAAAATAAAAAAAAAAAATGTAAAATGATTAACCTAAGTTAAGTTAGCATAAGATATAAAAAATGTTAAAGCAAGTAAATACAAAAAATATGTACAATTTTGTCTAACCTATTTTAAGTCGAAAAAAAAAAAAAAAAACATGAAAATGATTGTAAAAAATATAAGTAAACAAAAAAAAAAAGAATGTATAACAATTAACCTAATCTAAGTTAGTATAAGGCACAAAATTAATTTAAAGCAGTAAATATTAAGAAAAAAAAAAATTTAACCTAATTTAAGCTAGTTTAAGTAAGAAAATAAATGTTAAGGCTAGGAAATACAAAAATTGTAAAAAATAAAAAAAAAAGAAACCTCAGTTTAACTTTTAAGATATCATAATTTTTGTTTTTAAGTACATTATAAGTGAATCAACTATAAAATGTGTATAATTAGATAAGCACACCTAAAATGTCATTGATTAAAAGTTAGAACCATATAAAAGAAAAAAAAAATTAGTATTTAGAAAATAAAAATATAGAATAAGGACAAAATATGTAAAATATTCATGATATGTCAACATGACAATAAATTGTACACAATCATTAAATTTAAGAAAAATTGTATAGCTATCATTACA
>NC_042495.1:2653778-2679498 GCF_005508785.2 Acyrthosiphon pisum | reverse complement strand
CACAGCAATAAAATAACGGCCAGACTGTCGCTTGTAGAAATCGAACATCCCCAATAAAATCATTGTCATCGACAAATAGGTACGATCCCTATTATGCGATCACGAAATTAAGAAATCGGCGCGTACTGGCACTCCGTGGTGTGCAGGACGTGCAGAATTCTTATATATGTCACCAGAGAAAATTAATGATAAAAAAAGGTCCTTGCCGCCGAAGAGAAATCTAGGTCCGGGAAGTACAAAAAAAACCTTTGATAAAAACCGCCTACCACTCTCTGGTAGACATATTCATATCGTCCCTTAAACCAGTGCATGAGCACCAGCCACCGAGTAACAACCTCTCAAAATATCAACATCGATTTCCACGAGCGACAACTGGACTTCTTATGATAAGTCAAAATCAGTGCGTTTTTATTTCGATTTGTATATTTGAAGTATTACCTTGTGTCACCTAAAATCTAAAAACTCTTTCAACATAATTCACGAAAAACTGCGAATCAGGTAAGGCATTTAATATAATATTTTACATTGATTGCAGTATTAATATATATGTGCTTTTCTACACAAATTATATTGTACGGTATATTTGATCTAATTCTCGAATACACGATCTCGAGAGCCCTCCGAACATCTGGAGGAAGGTAATAGCTTAATTTTAATATCTTAACATCTGAATTAAATATATTTATCGACAGGAGTCGTATTTTTATTTCTTCTTATTTTTAAGTTATTACACTATTATTTTTATTTTTTTTATGATTAGTACTGGTACCTGTAGACATTTAATTGATATTATTTTTTTATACAAATGTGAAAATATTAATATTTGTAATTGTCGTTATTAAATAGTCAATGAGATAATAATATGATATGACAGACATACTATTATATATTCAAATTATAAACAATAAAACATTATTATAATAATATGCAACCTACATTATTATGATTGTCGACTGACGTTATTATTTAAACGGCCGACGATAATATTACAAGTAGGTAGGTAGGTACGAAACTATGAATGTATGACAGACACGTCATCTTAAGAATATAAGTATACCTATTGTGCCCTAATACAGTGTGGGTTGATCATTGCTTATAAACAAGTGAATAATAAAGCGACATTTAAAGTTTAAAATATGCTCATATTGGTCTGTCTTATTCACTAAACATTTCGGATAGGTACATTCATTCTTAAATCACTATGAGATAAGCAACCTAAGAACTCAATTTATAGCTTATAGTATACAGCAATGTAAAATACCATGGTTAAATAAATAATCATAATCATGGTTTTTTTACCCCATTATTTTGTTTTTATGTACCTACTACAGTGCAGCCACGTCCCATCAGCTTAGCAATGTTCCAGTTTATCCGCTTTCTTATATTAATTAATGAACTAGAAGTCTAGAAAGCACCATTCGCAAGCCCGGATTAAGACCTTTAGGGGCTGCTACTTAATCGTACGCTACTCAATAAATGAGATAAATGAGCTCCTCCCGTCAACTGAAAAATAAATAAAAATATTCTAAAAATAGACAATTATAGTCGAAAAGACTGCGATGCGTTTAGTGATGACACGGTGGATACACCTACCTGACTTAGATGCATATAATTATACTAAACAGTATAATATACGTTTAATACTGTTTTTATTGATTTTCACAAGAATAAATATAAATATATTATTACAATATCATATTACTATTATATTAATTATTATTTGTTATAAACTATTATAGTATTACAATTTTAACATTGATAATATGTTTTTTGGCTGAATACACGTTTTTGTTTCTGGCCGTTTTTTTGTAAGGGTTTCACTTTTTCGGTGTCGTGGTTGCGACCTACTATTATTAACAAAAACATGTTTTTATGATTCGTAGATTTTCCTTGTAGAGGAATAATAATATCGAGTACCACCGTGCTATGGTTTTATCTCGGTTTTTCCTATAAAACATAGTAGGTACGTATACGAAAAAAAAAATGGACAAAAACCTTCTTAAAATAATTATATTTTAAGTTAACTGCAACACTGCGTAGGCGAGCTGGATTTTCGTTGTTTTCGTATATGGTATATCAAAATGGTACTCCGACGCGGACTAAAAGAGCCGATTGAAACTAATAAATTCAATTTTAAGTTGTACGTTCGTGTAATTACGGCCCGGTCCCGTGTAATTTAAATATAATATATATCACGAGCGGGCGTGCGAGCGCGGCTCATCTGCACTCGGAAATTCAACTGGGTCTCTAATAAAACCTCTGACACGGTAGCTGACGTGTGTGTGGGTGTGTGGGTGGGTATGTGGGTACGCTTGGCCGAAAGCTCTATCGGGAGGAGAAGCTGGCGGGGGTGTTGGCATTTTTAATCATGTGATTCATCATGTTACTTAATAATTATTTATTTTGCGCGAAAAACGAGCGTGTAGTACGATAATAATGCGACCGCAACATAAAATACACGTACAGATGATGACGAGCACGGACGAATAATACTTGTACGTTATATTACATGAAAACTATGGAAAAATACGGTTTTTTTCCCCCGTTTACAAAACAATAATATTACATCGACGGTAAACAAAAACCGTATTATTTGGAATATTCGCTTACATAATATTATACAATATTATTATTCGATTAACCCACCACTTAGCTGAAAATTTAAATGCTGGTATCATTAATTTTCTCAAATTCTTTAGTGACACAGAACTTTTTCATAGAATTTAGAAATGTTTATTACAAACTTCTATAATGTATTACTATTAAGTCTATATGTCTCTCTTTGTTTTCTTTTTAATCTTTCCATATTATTATAGTTATAAGCTTTTACCTGTTGTAATAATTTACCCCTTAATGAAACAATTATGTTAAATATTAAATAATGTAGTCAATGGCCTAAGTTGCCGAAGCAGTTTTTATCAATAATAAAAAAAAAAAAATTATTATTACCATTATATAATGTTCGATTTACTACATTACACGTCGTTATGCAAACCATATTTTATAGAAAGAGGAGAACACGTGGATGCAGTAATGTCGTGCACTGAATTTATTATATTTTATCTCTGAAAAATCTACATACCTACTTGCCATAAGTGCTGTTATATCATGTACTATTTAACTAGAGTATACAGCACTCGAGTATACTTGAAAATAACTTTATCGTATAGCCATGACGTATCAGACGTACCTACCTGTATTTGATAACTGAAAGATACTGCAGAGAAACATATCGAAAAAGTTTCTTTGGCAGGTGGTCAAAATAATAGCCATCGGTATTATATGTTGGGTCAATAACTATATATCTGTTTTCCGGCACAAATTATCGATATTTCGTTAAAATATAAATTTCATTTTTTTTTTCACAAAAGCATAATACGTAGTTAGTGCTCAGATTTAGGTGAATCGCGGTACCTACCTATCGAGTTTATTAAATAAAAATGGATTTTTCACGTTCATGTCATGACTTAGTACGATCACCATGTTGTAAATGCCACTAGTTTGGTTCATTTATGCATGAATTTCTGATCTCGTGCTTTTGTTTTACAACAATGTGTATATTGACTGAAGTTTGTTCAATATCCATCAAAAATAAATATGATAAACTTTTTCAACGTGCTCTTTATTTGACATAAGTTCTTTATTGCATTTAAAAGTTTTAAACATCAAGAACAAAAAACTTAATATATATCTTTACAGTTATACAATATTACAATCCCAAGAGACTCTAAAATAATAATAATGTATAGGTACCTATAGAGAACCGAAATTTCTTTAGTCAACATTACCGAATATTATTAATCATTTTAATGGAATTCATCCCATCACAATATTGTATGACTGCACTTAAATCTCATGGAGCGTAAATTATATTAAAAAGGAATTAACTCATAAATACCCAAATTGTATTTCTAAAAGGGAAAACATGTTTTACTTAATCGGCTTGTACCGAAAATTGAAAGTTTTTTTTTTCAATACGTATTAAAGTCTCAAAATCTAACCTAACCCTTTTTGACCTGCAGGTATTAATAAAAAAAAAACGCTTACGCGAACACAATAATAACTGTATTTATGTGGTCGATACGATATACGTATGACAAGTGAAATATATGATCAGTTTAAAAATAAAACCTCATCTGTAGTGATATCTATATATCCATATACCTATTATCATAGACAGAATTAGAGGGGGCTTAACTGTCCCTTCCACGTATTTGATCGTGTTTTAGCTTATAATATAAATTATCATGGTCTGTGCTGTAGCTGATACAATTTTGGCCTGCCGGGAAAAAATTTCCCGGTTGAGCCCACGCCTATTATTATCATAAATATTGTACCTATATAATTGTTATTAAATATCGTACTAAGTCTTATAAATCTGTGCAGGGTGGATGAACACACTCGCCGAACGTCTGCACAAGGACGTGGACAACGTGACGCACTCAGAGGCGTACATAACTTCGTTGTACTTCACGTGTTCCAGTCTGACCAGCGTCGGGTTCGGTAACGTGTCAGCCACCACCGGTGCAGAGAAAATATTCAGCATCATCACGATGCTGATTGGAGGTAAGTCCAAAGGAATGGCGTTAAGTCTTTTTCGACGTCGTCTCATCGCGTCTGCACCAGTACAGACACCAGGATTACGACGTTATCATTGTCTCCCCCGTGATTCGGCTGTGTGATTTGACTAAACTGGGTTTTACTTAAAAAGCGAATATTACATCCTAGCTGAATCTCTGTCTTATTACCTAAAACTAATAACTACAGTCAAATTTTTGACATAGTTTAAAGGAGAAAAACCGATTTGAGTTATTAAAGACTTCGAGATGGCTGCGCAAAAACCAATAAAGTGTTGTGGCATTTGAAATGGAATTGTATATTTCAGATATCGATAATAGTTATTACTAAAGAGTCGACTGTAAGCTGTAGTCTTGGCGTTATTTATTTTATTTTTTTGAAAAAATAATAAGTACGTTAAAATTGTGTTTATTGTTTATACAGATACCTATGTATCCATGTAACTAATATATGATACCGTGGTTAAAAGTATTTATTCGCTTAATATTGAATGTGTAGACTAATTTTGCATACACAATATTGTATTAAAAGCATCACTCGGCAGTGTTATACTTGTACATGACAATTTTAAAATAAAATATTTTTATTCATTCAATAACTCAGCACAATCTGCAAACATATTGTCAAGTAAATCAGTCGGGCGTAGAATATGTCATTATATTAATATTCTTAACGTCGGATTAACCTTGTAACTAAAACGACTCTGGTCAATTTGTTACCATTCTCTTCGGGTACACTATTATTACCTAGTTATTACCAGCCATGTTATATACCAATGTAGCGCTCATGCACGCCGTGGTGTTCGGTAACGTGACGGCCATCATCCAGCGCATGTACTCCCGGAGGTCGCTGTACCAGAGTAAGTGGCGGGACCTCAAGGACTTCCTGACGCTGCACCAGGTGCCCAGCGAGCTCAAGCACAGGATGCAGGACTACTTCCAGACCATGTGGTCGCTGAACCACGGTATCGACATACATGAGGTAATTGCGGGCTGCCGTCCGGGGCGCGCCCCATCTCCCCCTCCCACCCAGCCACTGCGGTAGCCGTTTCGTCCATTTTAATCGATAGTTTTTGTTCCAGACGCTCAAGGAGTTTCCGGAGGAGCTCAGAGGTGACGTTTCCATGCACCTACACCGGGAGATACTGCAGCTGCCCATTTTCGAGTCCGCGTCGCAGGGTTGCCTGAAGCTGTTGTCGTTGCACATCCGGAGCAACTTTTGCGCCCCCGGCGAATACCTCATCCACAAAGGCGACGCGCTCACGTCCATATATTATCTGTGCAACGGGTCCATGGAAGTCGTCCAGAACGGCATGGTCGTCGCCATTTTAGGTAATCCGATCGATCGATAGATATTTTATTTTTTTTAAACAACACCTACCCTTACCGTAGTTGGTGTAGGTCATATCTGCCATTGGCCGGTCCCGATGAATTATATAGTTATTACACAACGCATGCAGTGACGTATATTTTACGTTATTTTACAACGAGCAATGGTAATATTTATATGATACTCGTTCCGATACCGCGGTATATACGCTTACCTGTTCGGTAATCGATTAGAGAGACTCTAGCGCGGGCCACATAACATCGTGGCAATTGCGTACTTACGCCGGACGACGTGTTGTGTTTACAGGCAAAGGCGATTTGGTCGGATGCGACATTAGCATGTGGCTGGGCCAAGGCAGCGGTTCAGGTAACACGGGCGTTGTCGCCGGTGGCGGGACCACCGGTGGCGGAGCAGGAGGTGACACGGTGGTCAAGTCTAGTTGCGATGTCAAAGCTCTAACTTATTGCGACCTAAAGTGCATTAATGTGCTCGGGTTGGTAGAAGTTTTGCGGCTTTACCCCGAGTACCAACAGGAGTTTGCAAATGACATACAACATGACTTGACGTACAACATACGTGAAGGATACGAGGCCGAAGTAATTAAACCTCACAAAGTACATATTTTGTTTTAATTGAAAGCATAATATTATATTGTTATTAATATTTCTATAATATACTCACTATAATATGTTATGATATTTTCGTTAATAGCTATTACGGAATTAACAATGACCCTACATTTTGCGTTGAACCAATAATGCTCTCGGCATGTCACACACAATCGCTTCTTGAGAGTTTTGTTTTATGAAATGTTAACACATTTTTTAGAAAAATTAATGTTTATAATAATCAACACAAAGTTATGTCATTGCTATATTATTTTATATTTCATGATTACAAAACACTGTTCCTTGCCGGAATGAAACTTGAAAATATGAAATCATATTATGTCTACAGAGATCCTACTAATAGTCACTCGCCCATTATAGGAACCAAATGTTTACTATAATAATAGAGCCTTGAGAATAATTTATTAAATAACTTTATCAATGCTTAGAGTGCAGAATTTGTTTCAAATTCCAATACGTTTCCTTCATTTCTAAAAAACTAATAGGTACTATTATGGTTCTTAAACATAAATAATTTTTTTAAAGTTGACGTGATGTTTAAAAAAAAATAAATTATAAGACATAAACGTATGATTTATGAAATATCGAGTAAAAATTTGAAGTTTTAAAATATATTACGGTTGTGACATTCAAGGTCTTTACCACTTGAAACGATATTTCAGTATAACTAGCCATAGTTTGTGACAGTCCGTAATATAATGTCGAGTTAATTTTCCAAAACTTTTAATGGTCAATTATTATGATATAATATATTCGCCGAACTAAATTATTATTTCACGAGTATGGCCTAGGTATAGGTATAAGTATTAATCTTTTAAATTTATTTAAAAACTATTTTTTTCAAGAAAAAATTTATAAAATTAATTAAGTGTGATTTATCCTCATACCACACATTTTAAAAGACAGAAGATAGTTTTTTAAAGTTTGTTAAAAACATTATCTTCTCGTAACTTTCAAAATCATGGTAAAGTGTATATTATTATTCGATAAAAGAGGTCAAAAATATTTTATAAATTATCACTATAATGATCAGTAATTTGTAATTGTTGCTTTTCATTTTAATGGGTATTTTTATCTCATTGGAACGTATAATTATTTTAAATACTTAAAACTTATACCTACCTTTTTTAAATTACAAAGATTTAAACAAAATACTAACAAAGTAGGTTTCACAAATAATATTTTAGCTTTTGATTGTTTGACAATTGTAATTACTACAATGACTTACTTACATAATATTATTATCATCTTCGCTATTGATTATGTAGAACGTAAATTTATGACTATAGTTAATGTTACGTACTTAACTACTTAAGACAGAGACAACAAATTATTTGTAAAAAAAAAGAACGTCTAATTTTTTGTAGACACTATTAAAAAACCAACAAGAACACTTATTATTGAAAATAATTTTTAAAGATGTAGATTGAGAGCCCTTAACGTTGTTTCTCATAATTTCTATTAACATTTCTACTTGTTGTGTTCCGTAATATTTATTATAACGAATGAACTAGCATAATTCAATTTAAAAACCTTTTTTTCCTTTTATTTTGAACTTAATTTGCGTAGGAAATCGATCAAAATGGTATTACGACGTTAACGTTACCATCTATAAGTGAAGACGATGAAAACTTGCAAGAAGAATGCGATGGATCTCCAAAATCACCTCCTTCTAGATCACCGTTGCACTCCAGTTATAGTCCGAGCAGACACAACCTCACTAAACTATCTCAAAACAGGTAAACAATTTCAAAATATTAAACTAGGCGTGTAAAATATAATATGTATACATTGTGCAATGTATAATTGTGTGCAAAATTATTAAACCGATGGTGGTTTGAAAAAATAACCGTTTCAAAGAGACTTAAAAAATTATAAAAAGTGACCGGGTTTTTATTATGTCGTAAAAACAGATGGTTAAGCTTAGAAAAAAAATCAGCAAAAATTCCACGGTGATAATAATATAAAAGAACGAATAACAATAAATAAAATGGTATCTCGTACTAACATAATTGTACTTTTTTTGTAAAAATTCTATTCACTTTCAAAACCTTATCAAGTAGGTGAGATAAAAAAAAAAACAGAACTCGCATTAATAAGACTATCATAATAATATATTTCATATTTATATAGCTTATTTTATTCATAAAAAAAACAATTCGAGTTAAGTATGTTTATTTTATGTAGTTGAAAAAAAAACACATAGTTTAAAACAGTACTTTGATATACAAAATGTATACGTACATTTCAAAGACTTAGTTATCCATAAATCTATGTAAAACTATTTATTTTAAATATTGTTATCATCTATAAACAACACACCATAATGTTTAGGTCTGTACATGTCATCGTATTGTCTCGTATATTAAAATATTTAAATTGTTGTCAACGACATTTTAAGCAACAACAATAACCAAAAATGATTTATTAGTAATTATAGCCATTATATCCAATACAACACGTGTGTACTTGTTGTACGTTTATATATTATATTTTGTCATTATTTTCATGAAATGTATATTTTGTTTGAAGTGCAAACTTGAAATGCTCTCATCTCAGAGACACTTCATAGTCGATAAAATTCCCGACAGTACATTAAAGTACAGTTGACCACGAGTAATATTATACCATTAATTGCTACCTAAACTTTCACGCTGTTAAGTTATACTTTCCATGCTCCCATTAGGAGCCCTGTAAAGTGTTTCTTTACGGGAGGTGTGATCAAAATGTACAAGTAAAACTTAAACTTAAAACATTGTCACATAGAATATTATGCATGACGACGTGTCTGTGTTGCAAAACAGCAGTTTAGGTACCTACAACATAATATGCAATCGGAAATCAACTTAATTGTGTATTCCGAGTTTTATCAGTACAGACATTTTCGCTGCACTTGTACCTACCTATACTCTTGTATAAACTGTAATATAATTTGGAAATTCATTATAAGTACCTAGGTATCAATATTTTTAATAACAGGTTGAAATATTTTTGACTCTGCTGAAAAATTATCTTTTCATATCGATATTTTTGTCAAACCTTACGAATATTGTTTAATTCCCTTAGGTATAACAATTTCGCTAAATTCATAATTATTTTCAATCATAAATGAAATATATTTGTTTGCACTATATTCTTCTTTTTAAGTAAATAGTAGATACGCACTGTGTAAGTACATACACAGTAATTAAGTTATTTTTCTTAAAATAATTATCATACTAAATAATTAAATTAAATTAATTACAATTATATTCGTTATCGACGATTTGAAATAAAATAAAAAATTATTAAACACGTGTACTTTGATCGTAGTAAAATATATATTTTATGCTCATAGATCAAGAACGCTGCCTCGAAGTGATATCGAACACAGAAAAGTCAATGTTGACAGACTGGACACACAAGTTACTTCACTTCATTATCACGTCGCAACTTTAAGTCAAGAGGTAAGTCGAACACACATACATGGTAAAACTTTTACTTTTATATTGGTTACAAATCTATAATAAAATTGTTATTGTTAAAAATCATTTGAATATATTTATAAAATGATTATGGGAGAGTGAGGTACAAAATTTCAAGATTTTCCGTCTATTATTTAATAATGTAAATAATCAGTCCTTAACATCATCAACTTGCTACACTCTCCCTTACCTAAATAATAGTTTGAATTTTAAATATAGCTCGAGCTACCAATCTAATAAAAAAAACAAATACTTATAATAATAAATTAAAATACAGTCTTTTGATAATCAGTTCAATAAACCAAAATCGCATTCTACTTAATTAGACCTGGCATTAAAAATTGCATAGGTATACACACCTATAATACCTATGACAGAAATACAATGATGTTTAAAACTTGAAACTTTTAACGAACCCTTATTTAATAAATTATTGATGACTAATTGAAATTAAATTACGTTTCGGCAAACAAGTAGGTACCCGCCGTTGCTATTATAAGTAAATATAAAAGTAACTTTATAATGGAAAGTGAACTTTCGTTTTCCGGTATTATTTTCCTTCAACGACTGTTATTTGCTTTATTATGCGCGTTTTGTGTACCTACGTATATAATATTATATTTGTTCGTATTCAAATAATATATATTTTTTAAAACTTGGTTATTATTTTCACGAAGTGTTGCGTAAAAAACGTAACAATGCGCGAATGTGATACACGGATTAGTTACTCGAAAACGGAATTGAAGAATCATCTCAAAGGAGTAACTTTGGTATGAATATTACTTATATATTATATATCTTATGTACGTACAGTGTGCAAGAATTGGCTATCAGATATTATTAATTTAATTTATTATAAAAAAAATCGGATGTTCATACTTTTAAATGTGTATCTTATACGTTTTACTCTCATCAAAATATATTCTTGAACAGACTCGTACACAATTTGTCAATTTTTTTTTTCGTTTATTTATTATTCATTTTGTAGATATTTTGCACAGTCAAACGTTCTGTATTTTTTTCTAAGTTCGTAAAAACAAAATATGCTTTATAATTTTAAATAAATAACAATTATTGTTTTCTATATTAAAACACAGTTCCACTTTATACCTTATTTCATTCACGTAGATATTATACATTTTAAGGTTTCTATATTATCTACGTTTTTAAATCGATGTCATTGATACATATTTTGTATGTAGGACAGACGTCTATAATATTTAGACAACTCGTACAAGGCTACATTTTATCAATAACTATATTATAATTCTGAACATATTGCATTTCATTAAATATTATTAACCCTTGGAAAATATAAATTTTTTTTAATAACTATATCATAATTCTGAACATATTGCATTTCATTAAACATTATATTAGACCTTGGAAAATATAAATTTTTATCCATATCTTATAAATAATATTATACATTTTTCAAAATTACCTACGTTTTCTCGTGAATCGATGACAAAAAAAAAATATAATAATAAATCATTTCGGGTGCTTAAAAGAAATCCCAATATCGTTCGTTAAACGACATCGCGATTGCGATGAATACCAAAATAATATCTGAAATACAAGTAACCATTAATCGTGCACTTAACGACCACAATATTATGCATTATTATTATATGGGTACCAGGTCCTAGGTACTCGTAACTCATGAAAAAACGCGCACATTAAATTATCATTTGGTTATTATAATATTATTATACCTTCCTGACCGACTTAAGTAAAAACAAAAATGTGTAACAACGGTACAGTAATAAATTCAAATAAGTGCGCTGCAGTGTTTATAAACGTGAGGCGTTCCAATTTCCGACGGAAAAAAAATATAAAAACAAAAACGATTATAACAATAAATTTGCATTCTAATTTTACTAAACGTTTTCAAAACTCCGCAGCAAGGCCCCGCTGTAAACTAAAGTTCTTAATTGTATGAGTGGAATATTTATTCCACCAGAAACGATGTATAGTAATATGCAAAACTTTCGTGGCACTTACACACCGACACCGACACCGTTCGTTGTTTTCTCGCAGAAATCATTTAGTCATATTATCGCGAGTGTATGCCGCCGCCGCCGCAGAAGTGACTGCGATTGAATTAATTTTGTACAAAGTTAACGGACGTACTTCTGTGCACTTCGATGTACGGTGGCAATAAAAAATTGCAGCCGTACATAAACATCGTTTTCATTTATGCACGATATTATCGTTTTCAATATCCGTAGAAACGACAAAGGACCTATACCTGTAGGCTGTAGCTATACCTAGTGTCATTATGTCGCAATAAAAAAGCCGTAGTTTTATAAAAAAAAGAAAAAAATCCTCCCCAAACGGTTGAAAATATATACCTCTATACCTTCGTGTATAATCCATATGCAGGTTCCTCCATCGAGTTAAATTCTATCACTTTAAATATTATACTTCGCGTGTCATATAGGCGTAATACCTGCGTAGGTTAAACGCCTATAACATTGGGTGGAACTCACTCACTCACTCTGTTTTTTTATCAAGCACATTAATCGTTGTTCAGAGACTAATTAATATAGGTGACTAGTAGATATAAATATGACTCGGTACCAATATTAGAATGGTCGTGAAGTCTAAAGTTAAACATTTTTTAAATAGTAGGTATTTATAATAGTGAAAATATTATAAAAGTCATACCATGTGAAGATAATTTTAATACGAAAATATTTAGTGAGAATTTCAAGTATCAACGGTTAATTGTTTTTGAATTACGACAAAATAAGAAAATTTAATTTGCCGAAAACTGGTTTTGCTTAAAAATACCCATTTTTTTTTAATTTTCCCAATTATTATAAGAAAAATACTGAGAACTTTTTACTTTTACCTTAACCTATCCCTTTGATCTCCTCCCCCAATACATCTACTATAGATACACTTTTCTACCAGAAAAAATGCAAAAGTTTAGAATCCGATTTTCTACAGTAAAAAAGTGTCTTTAGTTACAAAAAAACACATCCTTAACATTGTAAAACCAATACATTCATCGTTCCGCTCAAAATCTAAAATATTCAAGATCATATTATACTGCTTTTTTTCACGTTGCACCATTGAATATTTTGTGTAGTATAGTGTATATTATGTTTGTATATACATTCTAAGGGTTTTAAAATTTCGTGAAATTTATTTTCTCGAAATATTTTATATATGTGACAAAATAGTTTATTATGACATAAAGTAAAAGTGTATATTCATAAACTCACAGCAAGAGAACATATTTTGTAAAAGTTGGTTTATTGTATCGAATACTAATAAATAATAGCCAATAATTAGGGACCCAATCGATAAGTTCTAAATTAATCGATAATACTTTTGCAATAGAATATTTAAAATTATGCAAGTCCCCCGAACACAATTATATCCCATCACCAACTCACTCATGCACACACACACGCGCGCGCAACCCCACTCATAATCATAGGCGCAAACAGACAAATTATTTTGGGGGGGACTAAAGCCCCTCCTATAATATTTTCTAAAAATTATATATGCTCAGTACTAATTACTGATTTTCGAACTAGGGGGACTTGGCAGAAATTTGGGGGACAAAGTCCCCTCAAGCCCCCACCTATTTGCGCCAATGCAGTCATAATATATTATGTAAATATATTAATAATAATATATTATGCACCCGTCGTGTCATACCTACGTCGTCGTGAGTGCCTTAAGTGTCTAAGTCCGAACGATCTGTTTTAGGTGAAAAACGCCATACATGCGCTGCAGGAACTGGCGACGACCAGTTCGAACGTCAGGTACCCCTACTCGTTGCCAGCCAGGTCGAACCCAGACCTGCCGGAGAACGTCAAGCGGCCGCAGATGGCCATCCTGCAGCGGAGCTCGTCGCACCCGCCCGAGGTGTTCGGCTGGGACGGGACGGTATACGACAGCCCGGCGCACCAGCCGCACCACCCGTACCACCACCACCACCTGCTACACCACCAACACCTCCAGCAGCACCAGCAGCACCACCAACATCACACGTACCAGCAATCGAACCAGCAGTGCCTGCCGTACCAGCAGCAACAGCACACCGGCGGCGGCGCCGTTTACACGCATCCGCCGTCGTCGTCGCCGCCGCAGACGCACCAACAGCAGCAACTCCAGCAGCCGCGGTACTACCACAGGCCGTCGGTGGCCAGTACTGCGGACGTGGCCGTGCAGACGGACGTTTCGGGCGTGGACGTGTTCGAGCGGTTCGTCAAGGCGCACCGGACACTCGTGCTCGAGTGGCTCAACGAAAGCGACCACGTGGCCGTCACGGTGTACGACGACGAGACCGCGGCCAGCGGGAGGCGACCGAGAAACGAACGGTCTCCGTCTTCGTCGTCGTCCGCCGCGTCTTCGTGCTCGTCACCGCCCCAGCAGGCGCGGGCTCCCGCGGCCGACACCCCCGCGAACGACACCCCCGTCAACGCCGCCGACGGATCACCTCCGGCCGGAAGGGACGACGCGCCGCGGGAATGGTACCCCGCAGCCAACACCCTGATGGCCACTGTTAGCGAAGACAGTGGCGGCGGCGGGGGTGACAGCGGGGGCGGCGACGAGGACGACGGCGGCGGCAGTGGCCACGAGTCCATCGAGATGACGTGCATGGCACCTGCTGGTGACGCCGCGACCACCGCCAACGCGTCCGATTCAATTACTACCCTTAAGTTTCACCCGTTCGTTTGACGACAAGACTGAACAAGACACACATACACACACGCACATACACACATCACCAGTGGGAGTCAAATGATTTTGTCAAGATTGGGGGAGGGAAATGGTCGATTTTTTAACTGACTATTTGATTGTTAAAAATATAATTTATGATTATCAGATCTTAAACGTTGAAAAAAAGGTCACGGGGGATCTATCCCCCTCACAACCCCCGTTTGACGGCCACTGACGCACACACTTGTAGGTCGTAATTTCACGTAACGCAATACATTATGTTATAACATGGGAACATTATTGGGGGGAGGGGGGTGTTCATTAATAATTAATTGTATTTCATCTCTTTCGTTACGATGTTTTTTTTCATTCGTCGCCGCCCGAAAATATGGTCCCGAACGCGTTTTCACGGCAGCGGGTGACATTTAAAATAATATTACGTTCCTATTTTTACCTCCATACCTATATTATTGTATTTACGTTTAGTATCAGGGTGCTTAATTACTCGTCGCCGAACACTCCTCTATACAATCCTTGACTCCTAACCTCGATCCCAACCTAAACGCTAGAACGAACCAACCTGCGCAGACTTTTATGTTGTTATACCTAGGTCGCGGCCGTGGTGGCAGGCTCTTAACTGCGGTAACATCGAGTAGTAGAATTCGGCGACTATACCTTCGCAACTCGTGCGACAGTACTGCAGCCACAAGTGGCACAAACAGACATAACGAACACAACGGTGGTGGGGCAGAAAGGGGGTGGGTTCGGATTCTCGCGATATTTTTAACGATTTATAATATTCTAATAACCGTAATAATAATATGCAGGCGTATGAGAAAGTCTGGGGGGGGGGGTTAGCGGAAGTGTCCATATATCAAAATAATATTATTATATTATTATAATAATATACGTCTTATATTATGTAGGTATTATTATATCGTATGGTTACGCGATTGTGAAAAAAAAAAACGTTTCCGGATCCATCCGTGTCGCCGGATATCTGGACATACCGGGAACGGGGTGGGGTATAAAAGCCAATACAAAAACGAATTAAAACCCGGTAACGGTCGGTGTGATTTAAATCGCAAGCGGACAAAAAATACCTACGTGAAGAATAATCACCTCAAGTAGGCCGCGGCTGCATGCGTGGTATATTTTATATTTAGGTATATTAAATTAAACAGGGCATGAGGAATTTTATTCTATAGTGATTTATAGACTATAGTGATTTATGCACATCTATGTTCTCTTTTTTTGGTTGTTTTGCGCTCTGTCCGTCGTACAATTTAAAATCGTCGTTTATTTTTTCGTCCGTTGTTTTATCGTTGTTATTATTTTTTTCTTGCATTCGTAATTTGAAATTTAACACTCAGCGTGTTTATTTTGTTTTTTTTCTATTCGATTCTACGCGGAATTAACAACAACAACAACCATAATACCTACCCGTGTCGTTCGGAGATTTATGTTTTTCAAAGGAAAATGTTTGCAAAACTTTTTTTTCTCTGCACGCGCGTCTGTGCCGCAATGACTGCGTCGAACGGTTTTTTCGCAAAATAAGGCAAAACATCATAATAGTAATAAAATAACACGACACGATAATATATATTATAATAGTATAGTTACGCGACAATACATCCTCCCGATTGTTTAAAATATGGTTTTCGATCAATCAAAGAATAATAATAATAACAATATAATACTATCATCACGACGTGTCACACGATAATAATAATATTATCATCACATATCGCGCATTTGACATTTAGACGCGGAAAATAACTTTTTCGACGAAAATCTGTTCGAATCCTTTTGCGTCGGTCGTAGGTACGTCATAATGTTTCTGTAATGTCATTATTTTCGCGGGTGTGAACACGGTTACGATGGAATATAATAAATTATTATCGAAATACCTAATAGCATCGCAGTCGATTGTAGCCTGTACCAGTGTGGTAGGTACCTATTATACCTACGAGTAAACTCTCGTGACAAATCGACAATAATAATAATAATTATGATTATATTACACACTCCAATTACGTATTCTCGTCCGTACGCCTTACGAGACGCCCTACCTTCAATGATAATTAATAGCACCAACATATAATATTTTGATATATCATAATAATAATATTACCTATATATAATAATATTATTATTATTGTCTGCCGGGCTGCCGCTGGCATTGTTGACGAACGTCTGTTGTTCGTAATCCAATCAAATATCATCCGCAGCGACGATAACAATATTAATAATATTATTTTTCTTTTCTGTCGTAGTAAAATAATAATATAATATTATTATTATTATTATTATTATGCTGATGCAGGAACAAAGGGTTTAACCAGTGCCACATAATACGTTGTGCGCCTTTCTCGTAGTGAACTCGACGCGTGTAGACTGTGGATGTAATATTATATTAATATTGAAAAACAGATTTTTCTCAACTTTTCAAAATAAAATACAATATATCGATACGAACGTTCAGCTGAGACTTCCGAGGTACGATTTGATTAAAAAATTCTTCGTGCACCCACCTGTAATTCGTTGGATTCGGACTATGCGCATATAATATTATTACCTATTGTTTATGCCATCGAGGAATGAGTATCGTCGCGCACATTCGCTGTTTGATTTATACCGACATCGGTCTGAAGTTCAGACTCTGAACCATGGTTGAAATATACATTTTATTGCATATAGACTCCGATTGTTATTGCCAGAAACAAAATGGCTGCGTAAAGGGATATCACAAATATCAATTTTTCTTATCATCAAAAATACGCTGACAAGTAAGCTAACAAATTCAAAATCCCGCGCATATTATATACTTGGTTATTATTGGCTCCCTTTACGTTGCCATTTTTGTTTTTATCATCAAATATTTGATTGAGAAGGGGTATAAATGCAATAACCTTGTATATTTCAACCATGGCATGAACGCCAATAGTTTATTTACTTACGACGATAACTTTTTTTTGGCGATATTTTTTTAGCAATCATATACCGTCTCTGTCGCGTAACAAGAGAGAATTGTTCAAAATGGCGTTACTCAGACATCCTACCGCGGTAAGCCGTGTCGTCGTTATTAAGATGTATTATTATATTGTCTTATATCCTTGCGAGAATACTATACCTACTGTACAAGTTTGACTGCCAGACAAAATTCCTTCGTCGGAAAACCTTTTTACTCCTGCGACCGAATCAGAACGTAATAATAATAATATTATTGTGATAATTGTTATAATATAGTTTAAAATGACTTTTACGAAACCACCGAGATAAATTTAAACCCTTAAGAGTCTGTATTCTAGTTGATAACGCGCACAAGGCTAACGAAGATTTCAGTAAGTCATATTTTACAAACGCGTTATCGAGACGAAATCGGAAAATATTTATTCACCGTCACGCTCATTCGAATTTGAACACAACCTCTCTGCGATCATTATACAATATCATATTATTATATTATTATTTATCAGGTCTTGCGTTCGAAATGTTCCGTCACGTCTCTGCCAGCAATTTGTTTTTTCGAAATTTGTAGTCATGTTTTTTTTGTTTTAAATAATCACACATCTAAAAATTACAATATTACCTAACTGCAGTGAAAACTAATTAACGTGTCTCGTCGTGTCAGAAAAAGCATCGTATATTAACAAAATAACATAATATTATTGTTACCTACGAAACGATAGTGGATAAATATGACGGGGAGAGTGCACGACCACAGCTGTGGCCAAATGGATTGAAGTCGTATGGGTAAAAGTGGAAAATCTTCGCACGCGTTTTAACTAAATTATATTATTAGTATCTCGTGTGGTGTGGAATCGCAGTCGAGTTTGTCTCCGTGTGCCTGCAGTGCGGGATTCCCTCGGGAAAACGATTTAATGGTCGAATAACAAAGTTTGCGGCCGTTTTTTTCTTAAAAATAATCTTAAGTAAATTACACTCGTCCGCGGCGTCTGTCCAGAGCAGATAAGAAGGCTACTTGCGATTGTTATATTTTTGCGTCTCTTATACGATCGCCGCGTGCTATGCGTACGCTGTTTAAAACTTTCGCGACGTTTTCACAAGCGTGTAAAATCACTATATTAATTTAATATTATTAAGCGTTTTTCGAATATCTCACACGAAATCCAATCATTCTATGACATGATAAACCATAAACACGATGGATACCGATCACATCATTGGTTGTGTGCATCGTGTTGGCGTGATCGTAACAGCAATATCGATCTGCCCGCAAACGGTGTTAAACCGATAATAATATCATGTGGTCGTTGTCACAGAAGTATTTTACAGGGAACATTCGTAATCCACCGTTTGTGTACCGAAATCCGTCACGGTCATAAGCATAAAAATAATATCGAAATTTCATGGCATAACAATATAATCGTTTACTCGAGAAATGAGTTCACGCGTAGGAGAAGATCTGGTACAATTTGATTGGTGTGGTTGAGTTGGAGGAAGCCTAACGATTTTCAAAACGACACGAATCGACAAGTACGGTGATATTTTTCATAGGTAGTTTATTTTTCAGATAATATAGCAGACGATTACATAATATTATATAGGTAGTGTTCAATCATTCAGTCCGGTGACACACTTGGCAAGAAAATATCCTAAACGCTGTTCCATAATACTGTTATGATGTTCGACACCCGTTAAAGGGAAAATTTCAAAATTATTTTTCAAACGGTTTTTTATTTTTAGAAGTCTTGGGCTAACTACCCCACCCCCCCCCCCGCCAGACGGATTCAATTCATCTTAAAAGCAGTCGTTTTCGAATCGACCTAAGGTATGACACCTTTATAATAATACCTACGCAATACGTTATAATACCAACACGACGTTCGAGACGTAATTATTATAATGGCTTTTTCACGTAATTTCAAGAGTGATAAATAATGAAACTAGAGGAATATTCTCCTCTACTATTAATACGACTAGCGGTAATCCACACGCGTAGGTACATCACGAACACTTTTCAATATTTAACGTGCCATATTGTTAAGGAATATTATACTGTCATCGCGCCTTATGACGTTATTAACACATTTATTTTACACAAACAATTCGCACACTCGACCCGAACACAGCCAGCCCCTTCCCCCGCCACCCAACCACCTGCCCATCGCCACCGCCGTCCCACCGTAAATGATCTCAGAAATACGATCGAAATATTAATATTATAATGTAATAAATCAGTCGGAATATCATTATATTATTATTAGAATGTGTCGCAGCAGCGCGCAGTATTTGATTGAATTATTTATTTCCTTTGCGGTTTAATTAGGTAGGTAGGTTAGGTATAGGTTAGGTAGTCGTCTTCCTACGTTTTTGACGAGATGGTATAATAATATGTTTGCGATTCAAGAGAATATAAAATAATGATATTGCATCATCTTTCTTCTACGTTTTCCGATTTTTCGGGTTCTATATAAAATGGTAAAAAACAAAAATAAAAAAAAAAAAAAAAAAAACAATTAATTCTTTTTTAAATTATTTTTTAGAAGCATCAGTAAAATCAGTCGTGCTGGCCTGGTTTTTACCACTATAATCACACACGAGTGGTTTTAGCATGAACGATACACTTTACGTTTAGAATTTTTTATTCCGAAAGTAATCAGCCTATGTATATATATATATGTATATATATCATTATGCAACCGCGATCTGTTCCGGACATTTCTTTCGTCTTACGTTTCCATTTCGAGGTTTGAAAACTTGAATGGGTTTAAACAACCGGACCTTCACGGAGGTGATTAAAAGTTACCAACCAAAAAAAAAGAAAAAAGAAAGATAATTTGAACGATACTTTTCCCGTTTTTTTTCCGAGGGTGTTACACAGGGTAAACATAATATAATCATTTATTATTGTGATATAATTACTATTCGTATTTTAAGTCTAGCTCTATAATATAAGCTATTGTATATTTGATCTGAAGTACTATTATATTACATAGATGTACATAAATATAATATATATATATATACATACATAATATATTACCTATAATATATATTTATTATTACAATAATTATTATAGAATAACATAATATTATAATTTAGAATGTTATATTTAAAATATATTATCATGTCATTTATATTATATTATATATATATGACAAAGATATTATGTGCGTAAATTATATTTAATATAGAGTTAGTATATTATTATAATAATATAGTTAATATTAATATCATTATTGTTACTATATGTTTAAAATCGTTCATTCATGATACTATTGTTTTTAATTGCACACGTTATTAGTATTGTTTAATCCTATTGTTTTGTCAACATCAGCTGCAGCGTTTCCGGATCGGAGAGTTTTGTTAGTTGTATTAATAATTGAGAGTGATTTCTAGTCACGAACGTTGATCCGGAAAATGAGTAATACGTTTTCAAGTGTTTTTAAAAATCCGAAGGGACTTAGACGCGGAAGCCTATAGTAAAATTATGCATTTAACATAAGGCGTAGCAGTGCTCAAGAACTGGAAAATTAAATGACCCTATTAAACCTTCAGAGTCTGAAGTATATAATATTGTATTCGTATAAGATAATGCATCAATCAGTATGCCTGTACATATAATGTTTGGACAATCACGTATAGGTCATCGTCCTTGACCTATATTCTATATAATTATATAATGACGCGTTATCGTTTACACGTTTATTATTATAACAAAATATTGTATAATATTATTATTATTGTGTTCGTGATATTCATCCTTTTCGAATGTACAATTAAGAATTTTAGTGTATTGTGGTCTATATATTACAGCGTATAGTATTGTAGGTATGTAAACCAAATTTACGACAGTTGCATGTGTACAACAAGAAAACGATGTCATTAAAATTTCGAGATTTACAGTTATATTTCGTTGTACACGAGACTGCTATGGAAAATTAGAGAAACATTGAAAACCCCACTATCTTCTTGAGGCGACCTGTAACCAATGTAATTTTGTAGACAAATACGCTCTACGGGCATAATGATCCTGTTCTGTTAAATCAATCAAATTTGATACTTTTTTTTTAACTAACAGAGGGTAATATTCTACAGACTGTATGAATTCCGTTGAAAAACTGCACCGGGCCCCTTTAGAGACGTACCCCCCCCCCTCCGTATGCATTGTATCCGTCACACAAAATATGTACAAGCAAGAAAAAAACTGCTTTGCGCAGGACAACTTTATCCTGCCTTTGTATTGATAGTAGAATTACGAAAATTCAACGACGCTTAGGGAAGAACTTTATCTGTGTCATAGTGTTTTCATATTTTTTATGGTGCAAACCAGTAATTTGAAATAATCAAATAAAATAAAAACCTGATGTTCTCAAACTGATAACTTTAAAATATGAATTTATGTTATCCAATAATAATAAAAAAACCTATGACACAGATAAAGTTCTTATGCGTTGAAGAATTTCAGTAATTTTACTATGAATACAGAGGGAGTAAGTTGTCCCTCGCAAAAAAGTTTTTGCCATGTCTTAAGTATTTTGTAAGACTTAGACAACACATGTGAGTGGGACATCCTTTCGAAATGATAATAATGAAGTGTACGGCGTGTCGAGTGTGTAAGATATATTATACATAGAGAGAGAGTAATTTAATTCAATCGAAATTATATTTGACATTAATTATTATTTATTGAGTTATATTCATTATTGTCACTACAATATTATCGTACAATTACAGAGTTTCGAGGGTATATGCCACAGGCGCATAATATTATAATTTATAACTATCGAATAATACGAATCCGAAACAAAGCAAAGCTGTGAAATAATATAATTATGTGGGTACCTACGTGCGAGGTTTCAAAACAAACATTTACATTTTTGTCGTCGTACAATCGCTGTATTCTTAAGACGTAATAATATCTTGTAATAACAACAATATAGGTCGTAGGTAAACGTTAAATGTGTCAAAGTCATAAACGATCGTTGTATAAGAGATTATAATATCGTATAGACACGTCTGTATAGTAACAATTAGCGAATTCAGAACAAAGCCGTACAATAGTAAACAGTACTTACCTTCAATGTGTGAACAGACATAAAGAGGCATCGCGTATTATTTGGATATCGGAGGTCGCGCCGACTGTTTTTCTGGTGTGCACGTCTCCGACCGAAACGTTTGTCCTCTCCGCAATGCACACCAAGTCTACACTCGCCACAATCACCGATAAATAATCGACAGACAATTCATACAAAATTTTTCGACGTCGTGACTATGTAGGTAGGTGACAAATCGTTCGCAATAAACGACCTCGTGCATTCGTTTTTAGTACCTAATTCATTAGTAGTCATTAGCGTCTGTTTTCATGTTCTAACTTCGTCGGCTAATACTCTCACCCATCCTCTATCGTGCGCAGAGAACACGTCACATTCGAGAACAATGTCGGTTGGCCATCGTTGTCTTAATATATCGATATTGGTTTATAAAATGTAACCTTACAGATTCCTTTGTTATTGTGTGCGTGTGTGTAGATAATTTTCTGTTTTCGTTTCTCTCAAAAATATAAAATATTTTACGTACGGTGGCGTACCTAGGGGTGGGGGGGGGGCTAAGGGGCATCATCCATCTTCCCACATTGGCCGTGTTATGGTATAAATTTTATGTAATAAAAGCAAAGTACAAACCATGATATCAGTTCAGAAAACGGTTTTAAAGAAACATTTTACATATTATCAATTATTTATAGAGGTTATTACGGTTACGGTATATAGTAATAATATGACCTGAAGTAGCGGATATCAAATTCTGATTTATTTTGTTTAGCCACCCCCCTCACCCCACAATTGAAAAATCCTGTCTACGCCACGTCGATATACATAAGGAGCATATTTCACGTTCACTAATTATTGTTTAAGATTTTCGGTTTAGTTCTTTATTGTATATTTTGCTAAAAAAAAAAAAAAATAAAAGATTCATCGCAACAATTGAAATATTGACAATATCGTGTTAAGCCTGGTGTTTTCGATAAATGGAATTCACCTGGAATTTATAAGTTGAGGTGCTTATTAAAAATGCCAAATGCTTTACAAAAAGTATTATAATAATATCATATTGTGATTTGTGGCACACAAAAACTAAATAATTATTATTGTTTGTTAATTAATTTGTCTTTATTTCCAACTCGTAATTACTAATTTATTATTTATACACTTTATTTTCATTATACAATATGAACGGTGTATCTAATATTATAATGTTATGATAATAATATATTATTATGTTGAAGTTTATGACATACATTTTATGGAATTTTCATTGTATCTCCGATACACAACAACAAAAATGTTAACTATTTTTGATCGTCAGCATTATTTAAAATATTCAAAATATTACATTTATTTAATAACACTGCTGCAGTTTTTGCACTAAATATTATTGAATTTATACCTTCTCTCCGGAACTCTTCGTTCTTGTACGATATCATATACAGTTAACGATGGTGTCGATTTAATTTAAAGTAACAATATTGAAAAAAATAATAAAAAAAACATTTGTTTCTAGTTTCAAAAAAAAAAACAACCAAGCAACAAATTCACATAATACTATCATTCTACATTGTGATAAGTATAAAAGCATCTAAATGTGGGCAGGTACCTACCCGTCTTGACTTAATAAAATTGTATGCGCAGCGCTGTAAAATGTATAATTTAATAGTTTAAGGAACTATATGATTTAAGCACCTTTTTTTGACCAAGCTATTTTTTTTTTTTCATTGTTATTGTTGTTGTTATGTTTCCTCGCTGAATGACAAAAAAAAAAAAAAAAAAAACGGAATATACGCGTATTGTACGTAGTTAATATTATTATTACAATGTTTATACACGGAAAATGCCGTCAATTAACACTCTACTCTTAAGATATATTATAAATTATATTATACAATATTAACCTATTATTTTAGTTTTTGTTGTTTAAAGTGACCTATTAAGTTTGAATGATACTGCATTATAAAAGTTGTTATTTTAAAATATATATAATATATTATTATCTACCATTTTTAATTTAAAAAAAAAAAAAACGTCTGTAGATATTAATTCTGTTATAAACGATTATTATTATTTGTCTTATTATGTTGTATGGAAATAATAATAATGAATGAATAACGTTGTTTGTATAATTTTTTATCGTGTTGTTTACCAAATGTCAAATTATCCGTGAATTTGTATTGCGGTATCCCTATCCAATTGTTTTTTATATCGACTATCATCCTGAATATTTGAAAATAATAATTATTATGTTTTTTTCACTTAGTTAAGGCCACACATCGCTTTTGGAGAGGTTTGATGATGTGGGCGTTTTAATGACATTCTAAGAATATCTAAATTTTAAATGTAATATTTATGTTTTATACTTATTTAAAATAGGTACCTAATTTATAAATGGCCATACATTTCCTACGTCAGTAACATTGATTGACGTTGGGTTATTTCGAAATTCTACATAAAAACGGTTTTGTGCAGAAAAAGATTGCTAATTCTGTAATTAAGAAATCATATATTCACTATAATAGAAGAAAATAACTTTTACTTTGCAATATCGTTGTTATTTTTTCAATACCATGAACGTTTTGTGAAGGTAGATATTATTCTAGTTTAAAAAATGACTAACAACCTATTTTATAACTATATAATCACTACTTTTGTATTATAATGATATTAATAAATAAAAATGGTATCAAATGGCTTAAAGTTCTTCTCTTTTTATAGTGAAAATAAAAACTTCCAATTATAACTAAATTATAGCCTGAGTGGTTCTCGTCAGAGGTGGGGCTAACCACCTATGATCGGAACTTAAGATTAAGACAGATTTTAATACCTCATTATATGACTTATAAATAAATTCATTTTTTAGATTCTGAGTGGAACGATGAATGTATTGATTTTACAATGATGTGTGTTTTTTTATTTTTTTTTTTATTTTTTTTTATTTTTTTTGTGTCTGTTTACACGATAAGTAGTCGAAATAATGCTACGATTTTCAACTTCAGTATCTTGTTCGATCAGAAAGTG